>NC_064767.1:36378706-36571206 GCF_011397635.1 Epinephelus fuscoguttatus | reverse complement strand
CAAGAAGGAGAGTGATGGAGTGCTGCAGCAGATGACCTGGCCTCCACAGTCACCGGACCTGAACCTAATCGAGATGGTTTGGGGTGAGCTGGACCGCAGAGTGAAGGCAAAGGGGCCAACAAGTGCTAAACACCTCTGGGAACTCCTTCAAGACTGCTGGAAAACCATTTCAGGTGACTACCTCTTGAAGCTCATGGAGAGAATGCCAAGAGTGTGCAAAGCAGTAATCAGAGCAAAGGGTGGCTATTTTGAAGAAACTAGAATATAAAACATGTTTTCAGTTATTTCACCTTTTTTTGTTAAGTACATAACTCCACATGTGTTCATTCATAGTTTTGATGCCTTCAGTGAGAATCTACAATGTAAATAGTCATGAAAATAAAGAAAACGCATTGAATGAGAAGGTGTGTCCAAACTTTTGGCCTGTACTGTATATATATATATATATATGTATAAGTTGCTGTCTTTTAATGGCTTTTCTTAGTTACACTTATTTAGTTCTGTGACTGTTCTGCCTTTTTGCGGGGTTTACCAGAGCTTTGTGTATATGCTATAGCCCAAACCTGAATACTCTGCTATACCTAATTGTGAGAAAACAAGCGCAAATTTGCAGTAGCTGCGACCAGATTTGCTACTATCACGTCATTAATGGATGAATCATGGTTGTTCTCTCTGGCATAGTTACTTGTGGTCTCTAATTGCAGCATGTAAATTCTGAGCATTTTTGGTCAAGGACTTTTTGAGTTATTCACAAAAAGATTTGAATCAGTTAGTATAGCGCCAACTATGGACGAATTGTGGGCATTCTTTCTGGTATAGTTACTCATGGTCTCTAGTTGCAGTATGCAAATTTTGAGCATTTTTGGTCAAGAACTTTTTGAGTTATTCATGAAAAGCTTTGTGGACCGACTGACCAACCGACAGAGTGACCTATAGAGCTGCGGGTATTTTCTGGATTTGAAAATACAAAATACATGTATTTTATTTTGATACATTTGAGGGGTATTTTGTATCAAAATACATTTTGATGTATTTTTGCCCATCTCTGTCTGTAGCAGAGTATCAAAGATCATACATAAACGTTCCCTGGAATTAAACACAAAGCTTTCTGTGCGGAAAGCTTGGTGGTGCTCTCACCTTCACCCATATTGATGGCTTTCTTGATCACCTCCTTGAAGAGAGCAGGTTCTTTCTCCCAGCCACCAGTCTGAACCTTGCAGCGATGAGCCTTGGACAAGAACTGCAGAGCCTGAAAAACCACACAATAACACCACCATCATAGTATGTAGCTACACAGAAGTCAAATGCAGTCATGGGTTTTGCTCATTTTGTGTTTTAAAGCTGACAACTCTCGGTCGATAGCGTGACATTTCATCTTATCAAATCAACCCGATCATTGCATGTCAGTACACTTTCAATGTTATCACTACTGGCACCAACCTTTTCGTTGTCCTCTGGGTCAGAGCTGTGTCCGTCTCCGTACAGCAGAGCATACTGCTGCCATATCTCAGAGTCACTGCTGTGGCGGGAACTGACCCGGCCCAGAAGCTCCTTCACTTTGGACCGCAGAGTCACTGCCTGCTCACCATGACTGTCCATCAAGTTTTCAACAACTGCCCGAACCAGGATTTGTAGAATCTGCAATGGAGAAAAACAAATGGTACAAACATCAGATTTGTGTTAACAAAAGAAAAATCACAATTGATGAAGTCTTAGTGTCATTATATGTGATGTCATTGGGTTTGAATTACACATGCGATCCTTTAATTACTGTGACTTCAAAGCAGTATTGCTCAGCACTGCCAAAGAACCCAGTGAGGGAGTGGCAGGAAGGAAAGTAACTGGGTTTATGGGAAATGTGGTTTTAATTTTCACAAACACTTGCACGCATGATGGCATAATTATCCCTATCATGGTCACCCTAGTTTATGGTAATTACACCAATCTACCACTGTTATCTACTAATGATACACTTGTGTTGAAAGAACAAGTCAACACACACACAGGGCAGAAAACTGGCACTGCTCTCTAAAGAGTTGAAACTATTCATTTAATATTTCTGGTTACACCTCAATCAGAGGTTAAATCAGGAGCCCACCATTCTTGCAATGAATTCAGATGGCCTATTTGACAGGAAACAATTCAGCATGTAATCCAGTGCAATTTTATTTCATTGATATCAACTCCACTGTCAACGGTTCACTCTGTTTACAACATGTCAGAGCTTGGTGAAGTTACTGCTAATCAGAGAACACACTGCTGTTGCTGCATAATACAAGTGTTCGGCTGATGAAACATGGGTTGTTTTTTGTTGTGAAGCATTCGTAGGAAGTGTGTTGTATTTGTCATCACAGTTAGCGCTGACCCTGATTTTTCATTTAAAAAATGCATCTACAAAACAAGTCATTTTCAGCACTTTCAACGACTACAATTATTCTGTTGTAATCTGGACACAGTTGCTGCTCATCAAGTGTTTGCCATAGTATTAAACTGCATGTGTGACCACTGTCAATCAACCAGGATGGAAATTGTAAGGATTACAACTTATAAGAAATGCTGATAACGGAGGGTGCCTTTAAACACAGAGATTCTCAAAAGCATGAGTGAGAGTCAATGCATAGGTTAAGTAGATGGGAGGGTGAATCCACCATTGTCACCCTTAAATACCAACCCTCTCTCTGAGAGGTCGCTCTTTCAAATTTTTCTCCCTCCCACCACCCCCTTGTCTTTTTTTAAAGGCAAAGTGAGTAAGATTTGGGGGAAATTAAGCCCCGTTTCCACCAAGCATGCAATACAGTTCAGTCTGGTACACATTTTGTGAAAAGTTTTAGATGGTACCAATAGAACCGGTCCTTATGGTCCCCAGTGTTGGTCACCCCTCTGTTAGGGAGCTAAAAACACTGCAGTTCGTTGTTTGGTCAATAGAGGATGGTCACCCTTACTCAAGGCTGAGTTGTGGCTGGTTTAGAAGCTTTTATGTGACCACTGACCATACCCTGGCAAGTTTTTCAAACATATTAGTCAACTATAAAATGAAAGGATACAGAGAGGATACAGCTTTTAAAGTGGAATGTTTACTTGTAATGTAACTCAATACATGAGGTGATGGTTTGAAACACACCTTAAATGTCAGTATGACAACTGCTACGGCAACATTAAACCCCTGTGCTCCCCTTAAAAGGACTAAATGCTCAAACCCCCTATTTTTTAATATTCCATAGAGAGAATCTCTCTCCAGCCTGTTCTTTTTGTTCTATAAAATGTTGGTGTGCAACCTCATTCTGTGGACAATAAACAAGGGGCGGACTTCCATCTGTGTCAAAGGTGGAGAGGAAATACAGCGAGTGCTGGACGGAGAAGTGAGTGACAACAATCCCACCCACTTTTAAGAGTACTGTCTAAGGTGGAAATATGAAACAGATCCAGGGTCTAGGTACATGTCTGGGTTACTTTTGGTTCCAATTTGGAAAGTGTTTGATGGAAACAGGGCTTTAGTGGCATCTGCAGATTGCAACCAGCTGAAACTTCTCCTGGTTAGAATTCCTTCAGTGTTCATTGTTCAGGAGGTTTCTACAGGAGTCTCTTCTTCTCCAAAACAAACACACCAGGCGATTTAAACTGGTAAAAACACTTACTAAAGCAAAACTGTATTTTCCGATGCTCTCATCAAGGAGGGGCTGCTTACTATGTTGGCCGATGTAAAAATACGAATGTCCCTATCTAGAGCCAGTGTTTGGTTTGTCCGTTCTGGGCTACTATAGAAACATGGTGGTGCAACATGGCAATCTCCATAGACAAGGACCCACTCCCTTTGTCGATATAAACAGCTCATTCTGAGGTAACCAAAACAAGATTCTGATTTTCAAGTGATTATACACTAAAGAAAACATATTCATTACATTATATTTTATTTCTGCCAATATACGCCTCTAAATCCTACATACTGGACCTTTAGAATATTATCCGTTCCAGCGGAGATCTGCTGTCAATAAGATCTCCAACTTCCACCGGTAACAGAGGAATCACCTGTGGGGCCTCTTTGGTGAGTGACTGAGAGCCCTTTTACTGCAGTGACAATTAAGGTAAATCAACTGGAAGGCTATAAAGCACACTTACTTTGTAATGTCATGTCAGACGTCATGCAAGATGATGCAGAGGAGTTTTTACTACCCCCTCCTGCACATCTCTTCACACCTGAACACAGGCTGCCCGAAACTTGCTTCTCAAAGAGTGACAGGGGTGGGGATATATTCTATGTTTTTGACACAGAGGAGACAAATGGTACAGGTGCAAAGACCAACACACACACTGTAATATCTGCCAGAGTGTCTCTGATGTCAGTCTGTTTGATGTGACATTTCCTGTGATGAGAGTAAGACTAAATCCATAAATAGAACTCTGTCTGATGTACCCCTATGCTGTCCATCACTGTGAAGAAATGTGAAAGCTGAATGAATGACTTTTCTGATTCCTGCTAGATCCAGTTAAAGTGTGAAATTAAGAGGACTGGTAATAACCTCTCTGTTGAGGAAAAAAGGGAGAATAACACAAATGACAGGCCTGAATTTTCTATGAAGCTCATTTTGAAGTTTACTTTTAGATCACGACAATGACAAAGAGGAAAAACTCAATTTTTTTCCAATGGATTTTTTGTAAAGTGCCTACAGTATGTGTGAATGTGTGTGTGTGTGTGTGTGTGTGTGTGTGTGTGTGTGTGTGTGGGTGTGTGGGTGTGTGTGTGTGCGTGTGCTTTTGTATCCCATTTAATCCCATGAAGCATAGAGCTGGGCCATGTGACCCGCATCTCCTTTGAAATCTATCAGCCAGTCAAAGCACTTCTGTCACCAGCCCTTAGTCTACACATTCCATAGAGAGGAGTTCATGGTGGTCCCTGTCATAATCTCTTCTTTACTACTGCTCCAGCTCTGCTGCTGTGGGCTTAAAACAACCACAGGGGAAAAAATATGAAATAGAATAAGGCAGAAATGCAGCTTCTAAAAATGTGCCTGAGATCTGATTATATGTTAAAAGAAGGGAAGTGTCACCACTATTCCTACAAGGTGTGAGATGGATGGTAGTAAAAATAGAAGGGTAAAAATGGAATAGTCTTTTGAAGTAAAGAGACTACTTTTATGTGACGTTTTGACAGGTCTGTTTTACTGAGGAAGGCAGGGGAGAGGGGCCAGTGGTATATTTAATTAAAGCTGCACTACAGAAGGAGAAAATAGTGATGTAGAACAACATTTTGCTATAAATATACACTTTGATTTGGCACAAGATATCCAACACTAGAATGGTTGGTATAATTGCACCACAGTGTTCTTATTTACAGAAAAACATTTTAAATCTGTTACCTCAATATGTCATCTGACAGTCAATGTTCACCGTTTGTTGGGTTAGCTTGAAAATGTCAGAATGCAACCCATCCAGCTGACACTGGGTGACAGGCGGAGTACACCCTGGACAGGTCGCCAGACTATTACAGGGCTAACATAGAGAGACAGACAGACAGACAACCATTCACACTCACATTCACACCTACGGACAATTCAGAGTCATCAATTAAGCTAACCAGCATGTCTCTGGACTGTGGGGGGAAGCAGGAGTACCCGAAGAAAACCCACGCTCACACAGGAAGAACATGCAAACGCCGCACAGAAGGGCTCCCACACCCATGGCCTATTTCCTGTTAAGCGCCTCCTTGGTGAGATTTTCATTTATGAGAGAAATCTGTATTTCTGTCCCACAAGTTCTTAAACCAAATATACTGTTGACAGACTCCTGGATATGACCTGGATAAGTGCGCCAAATTTTAAGTCAATCAGTCTTATGGTGTGAGGAGCTTGGCCTTTAAAAGACTCCGTTTTTTGGGTGTTAATTACAGTGCCACCATCTGGACAACTGGATTTATATTTTTGGGGAAGCATGTGCATATCATTTCCAGTTACTGGGCCAAGTGTTTTGAGCCGTGGTTTTGAGTCGCAGTGGAAGACGACATAAAAATACTAAATCGGAACAAACCAACAGGGTTCTACCCCTTCAGGGCTTGGACCCCTAAAAAATAAACCCTGCATCTACCTCAATTATAAATGACTTTATTTTACCAATACATTTTGATGATGTTGCAATAGCTGAAGGTTGAATTGTGTTAAAGCTAGCTGTAGTCTATGCTAGGTTTGCAATATTGAGCAAAGAATATGACCGAAACCTTTTCGATTGTAAATCAGGGTTCATCTGGAGTTCCAAGATTGTCTTTTGTGGCTGCAGTAAAAGCATCCATCAGATATTTCTATTGAAAAAACATGAAGATAATCTTGTCTCTGTGAACACTGAATTTCAGTGATGTTAAGTATAGCTTGAGTCACAAATTTTCAAAGGTTGAATATGACTGAGAAATCCCAAACTGTATGTCTGTAAGTGGGATTGATTTACTATGTCGATAGCCGAGAAGTTTTTCTATATTTCGTGCAGGGTCAAGTCAGAGAGTTGTGCTAGTTCGGCTCCAACCTGAAAAGGGGATATCCTATAGCTTATGAATTTTAGTAAGACCTATGTCAAGAGAATGCCAGGACTTTCAATTTCTCATCCGATCAAGCCCTGCAAGCCTTTAATGAAATGCTAAATAGTAAAGTTTAAAGTTTGGTTCAGCGAGGCCTCCCAATTGGCTGCTGAAGGGCGATTAAGCTGATTCTAGAGGCCCTATTCAAATTATCTTTAGTGCATTGCCTAAAGTGTATTGTGCAAATGCATTTAGGGCGTGTCCAACTCCACTTTGTTAGTTAAAATATGCATAACATGGGTTCAAAGTAAGGAACAAGAGGCAAACAAAAGTAGTTATTGTGACAGGCCCAGTACTGAAACCACAGGTTCAAGATAAAGCATATTAATCTTTGAAATACAGTAAATTTTTGTCAAATCCAAAACCAGCCACATGTACTCTCAGCAGTCTGTATTAATGTGTAATATTGTGCATTTGGCTTGTAAGAGCAGATTTTAAAAATGAGGAGAAGGAGGGAAACAGAGCAAAGCCAGATTCCACTAATTAATTATTTGCTTGGAACACAGAGGCTGCTGCTGACCCTCTCAACCTTTACATCTTGCACCCTAATTGATGTGACTGGTGGTGACACGCCCAGCATGTTCATGAACATGCTGGGTGAAAATTTGTCTAAAACAAGGCAGACAAAACAGGGACACACCAAAAGGAAGGAAATTTAATGTA
Organism: Epinephelus fuscoguttatus; assembly: GCF_011397635.1. NCBI lineage: Eukaryota > Metazoa > Chordata > Actinopteri > Perciformes > Serranidae > Epinephelus > Epinephelus fuscoguttatus. Next base: position 36,563,984 of record NC_064767.1, on the reverse strand, counting down.
AAATCATTTGCAGTCACATTCAGAAATGTGAACTTGTAGTAGTCTTTCTCCAGAAAACACAGGATGTCTTACTGAGTCACAGTTGTGATTTCAACCACTCCCAATTTAAATGCTACAAACTATGACACTAAAATTAATACAGGGCTCAAGCAGAGCATAAATAATCATGAAAATGCTACCGCTTGCTGTTTTGGTTAATTTTTCTACTTAGAATGTGTTGTGGTTGTGATGTTACTGAAGTGTGCTTAAAGGGGCAGTGTGTAAGATTTAGTGACATCTAGAAGTGAGTTTGCAGATTGCAACCAACTGAATACCCCTTCCCTTACCCCTCCCTTTCCAAGTGTGTCAAAGAACCTACGGTGGCCTTCAGATAACATAAAAACGCAAGAGGGACATATCTAGAGCCAGCATTTGGTTTGTCTGTTCTACGCTACTGTAGAAACATGGCGGACAGATGACTAGAAGAGGACCCGCTCCCTATGGAGATATGGGGGACTCAGTCTAAACTACTGAAAATATGATCCTTGGCCTCAGGTGATTATATGCTAATAAAAAGTATTATATCCAATTTCTGCAAATACCGTAAAACTTCAATTAGTAGCCCAGCCTATTATTTGCTTAAGTCATTAAACTAAACAGGCTTATATATGGGACAGGCATATATATGGCACAGACCTTTAATTCATTTCACACAAAACTGTTGCTCAGCGAAGATCAGGAAATACAATCAAATTGTTTGTTTGAACCAGTATGAATATTACTTGGATAAAAATTAGGCTTCCAGTAACATATCAATTACGAAACATTCACTTGATCAAGCTCTGACAGACAGGGCATCAGGGAGGATTATGGCACGTGGCATACTGACACAACACTACTGAATCCTGTTAAAACAATATCCATAACTTGGAAAAGTTTTTACGAAAAACCCCTTTGATTCTCTTGTTAGGTGAACAATTAAACTGTGGAGAATCTAACTGAGTTAACAATGTGTAGCATTGCCATGTTGACAAAAGTTTAACATATTTATTTGTATGTTCAATCGAAGAAGTGGGTAACCAACAACCCATTTCAATACATCCCAAAAACTTCTTTAAAAATGAACTGATTGGCAACCAGACCGGGCTTCTTACTGAGACAGGCCTTTATTTGTCAAAATGTGTAGCCACACCGGGCTGGTAAAAGAGACTGGGAGTTTGACTGGGACTAAGCTGGGACTAGATCAGCATTAAAGAAGTATTTCACTGCTTCAAAGATGGTCTTTTCATACAACTGGGCTGTCTGTACAGTAGAAAGACGCAAATACTTCTGTGCGACATAACCACAGAAAACAGAGGGGAAAAAAAACATGGTATTTGTTCTTCCACAAGAGGTAAAAAAATACCTAACCGAATGCCCTGCAACGCAGTGTAATGCAAGCTTGGCTGTTTTTTTCACAGGAAACAATATGGTGGCCAAAAGGTAACAAATGATCTCTAATTACAGTTAAAATGTAAATCAAAATATGTAACAGAATCTAGGTTCATATTTTATTCATATTTCAAAGAAAAAAGAAAAGCACAAGAATGTGGAGACATAAGCCCTGTTTTCACAGTCGAGATGTAGTACCCTTTGAACTAGTATGTAACCTGTACGGACATGTACCGCAACGGGACAGAAATTAGTGGTTCTATTGGTACCATCTACAACTTCTGACAATGGAAACGCATAAATAACCATTCTGTTTGACAAAACTGAACTGAACTGGACTGGACTGGACTGCTGGGTGGGAATGATGAATATAATTTTTATTCTTTTTTTTTTTTTAAATTTCATATACTTTATTAATCCCCAAGGGAAAAAAGGCCTGTGTACGGCATTGCAGGGATTACTTCACAGCAGTGTCAAAAAGTACAAGTTCATGAAAGTAGAATGAAATCTGAACATTAGCTGCTGTTTGGCTGTAAGGAGAAAAAAATCAGACATCATTCACTGTGACATCCTTTTGAGTCACAGTTGTATGATACATTCATTCCTTGCAATACATACTATCAGAGAGTTAAGTATAATGGCACCTGAGATGATGTTAAGTGCACTTCTTTACCTGGATGTCCTTGTAGTTTTCCCTGAGGTCCATCAACCGATGGTAGGCCCTGATGGCTTCAGCAAACTCCCCGATGTCAATGCTCACAACGATGAAGTTCTCCCAGATCTGCCAGTGTTCGAAGTTACACTTTAGGGCTTCCTGCAGGGTACGAAAGGCTTTGTTTCTGCCAATGATGGTGACAGGAAGAGAAGAGCGAGCAAGTTAGCAGTGAAAAAATTGCTGTGCCAAATCCATTAACAACCGTTACAATAACATTAATTCTAACATTTGGTGAAGGATTGAAAAGTTAATACAATGTTGCTGCCAGACACACACAAACACACACACACAAGTTAAAAGTTAAAAAGTGCTTCTGCTGAATTGGCAGTGGTGCTAACCAGGTATTATTAGAAGCTTTCCTGCTTTGCTTTTCAATTTCAGGCCTGAAAGCACGAGTCTGGTGTAAACAAAGGCTCAGAGACACTCAGGATTTATTTTGTTCCTCTCTGCTTTCACTGCCTTCTCTCTGATGGGAAATAAACACAGCACGAGGAGCCATGTCTGTGTGAACATGACCATGCCTTTCCAGAGCCAGAGCCATAAAGAACTCAGGCTTAAAGAACGTTACTTTGTCGCATACATACCCGTGATTTAGCACCTTCAGGTATACCAAAAAATAACGTTGCCATAAAAAAACATTTCAATTTGTTCTGTACAGTTTGCAGCATTTCTTTACTTGCTTATGCAGTTCATTTCTTCATGCTGTTTATGCATTAAGATATATTTAACCTTGAATATTTAATTTTACAGAGAAATTTGTCAAGGACTGTCAGTATAGTCTAACAGACTCCACAGACCAGATCTCAGTCCATCTTAAAGAGGTGGTGGAACAGGAGATTCACAGCATGCCAACAAATGTGCAGCAAGTGTGTAAGACATCATGTTAATAATCAGAAGATTCAAGATCTTTTTTTTTTTTTCCCTTAAGGTTTTTTTCCTGGCTTTTTGCCTTTAATTGACAGGAGAGAGTGAAATGGGGGAGTGAGAGAGTGGGGGGATGACATGCAGCAAATGGTTGTGAGCCTGAGTCGAACCCGCGACCGCTGCAGTGAGGCATCATGTCTGTATATGGGGCGCCGGCACTATCCACTACGCTATCGACACCTCAATTCAAGATTTTTTTTAAGAGACTGTTTTCAGCACCTCTTTGGGTCAATGCCACATACTATATAGGCTGTCTCTGGGCAAAACAGTACCGAGTACTACCAATGCAAATACCTTAACACAGGCTGCTCTTACAGCTTTTGCTGTACACTCCACATTCATACTCTTACTCACTTCTTCTGGAGGCGAATATAGGCTGTAGAGAGGTTGTTCCACGCTTCTGCATTCTGAAAAGAGGAGGGGGTTAGAAATTAAAAAAGGAAAGGAGATAGTAAGAAGGGTAGAGAATATTAATAAATAATAATAGTATGGAACATATAGAAGAAAATGCAGTTTTTAAAATACACAATTATGCACAAAGGCTGTCAAAAGGTGCAGGGCTGGTGTGAAGAAAGAGCACTGGTGTTGCAAATTCTGCTGTGTGGTGTGTGTGTGTGTGTGTGTGTGTTCTAGACAAGGACTGTGAATGAAGGAAGAGGAGTTACAGTGAGAGACTGGTGGGATTGTTATTCTCTCCATGCACAAACTTGTACTTTTCCACATTATGATGTAGTCAGTGACATTTTGCGTGTGTGTAGGTACTTACATCTGGCTCTAGTCCCACACACCTCTGGAAAGCCTTGGCAGCTCCCTCATAGCCCTCCAGGGCAAAGTAGGCACAGCCGAGGGAAAACCACACGCCGAGCTGTCCAAACACACACGCAGGGACACACATGACACAAATAGGGTGAAACAATACAAGTGAATCCATGTATTATCTATACGCAGAGATATTTCAAAAAGACACTCTAAAAGCTGTTTGCTAGCAAAAGTCAGGGATTATTTAAATCCTGTGTCTGTCTGGAGTGATGACAGTGCACATCCTCAAAATTAACACAATGTGTCTCCAGGATGTAATACTGTACGCACATGAACTGTCAGAGCAGCATTGGCAGAACAAGAGAAACATACTGGACTGTTTTAATCATGCTTTTTAAGTGTATAGCAACACCATGATTTGTGGAAGTGGGATGTGAGGATTCTTAAAATAACATCTGAACAGATGTGAAGCCCTGACTATATCTGACAGCTGTTTAATGAAAACTGTTGTCTTGTTTTTCCTTCCTCTAGGTTTGACTATTGATGTTTTTAATTTATTTCTGTAGTTTGAGGGTGACAGGTTTGCTCAGCTGATTTATATACAGCAGCAAACTGATATGAAATTAAAGTTGAACTATGAACAGAAATTACAAACAGCTGGTGATGCATTTTAACAGGCTACTCCTACATAATTAAAACACTTGGAGACTTAAGGCAGATTTATACTTGTGTGTCAGCTCTGTGCAGAGTGTACGCCACAGCCTACGCACATGGCCTACACCGTTGTGAGCGTTTATACTTGTGCTGTAGTGTCTGTGGTCTCTGTAAATCCACACAACTATGCATATGGATAAAATCCTCACCTGTTACTTAGCATTTATGCTACATATTTTACATTGTGCGCTACTTATTTTATATTGTGTGTTATTTATTGTCTTGTGTTACGCAACAATCCTGTTGCATAAATGTTGTTTGCTATGCAAACGCAATTACTTATCTGTATTTCTTATCTGCACCTTAGAAGTAGCCCCCGTAATTTTATTGTATATGTAGCATCCCTTTGTTCCTGTGCAATGACAATAAAGGCTTTCTATTTTATTCTATTCTATTCTATGTTGCCCTGTAGCGAAAACACTAGTTGACTGTGGGGTTTCTTTGAGTGCTGTAAAGTTCAGCTGAGTCAAAACACCCCCAAAACACACATTAAACATGGCTTGATAGGGACAATTTCAATTACAAATATACAACTCGGCTTCACTATAACTCGCAGGATTAACAGACAAAGCACTTGTCTTTTGCTGGACACATTTTCCCCACAAATACAACATGCTACTGTTAGTAGCACGAGTCTATGGCTTTTTAAATGGTATAAATTAGCCTAGTGGCTGGCGTAATTTTCCTCTACTCATATGAAGTCAGTAACAACAGCAACATTCAACAAAGGTAACATTACAAACTCAGTTCCACTACAGCTCACAAGGTCCACTGACAAAACAACTGTCAGTTTCCAAATAATTACAACATGCTAATGTTATTAGCACAAGCCTATGGCATTTTAAATTGTATAAATTAGCCTAGCGACTAGTGGAGATTTCCTCTGCTCATATGACTTAAAATGCTTTTTTGTGGGGGCTTTATTGTCTTAACAATTTATTGTTTCCAATCTGTGACATTAAAGTAAGTATTAGTTTTTACTGAGGGGAATGGTTTTCAACTTACCACAAAAAGACTGCAGTCTGCATTGCCCCATGTAATTACATTTTTGGGGAGGTGCACTTCAGGCTACCGCATATGTTAGAGCATAGGCTCTGCATCAATACAGAGCCTAGGTCGTAGGTACAGCATCAATTCGATGCAGAAGTATAAATCTCATTGAAGAATAAGCTGATATAGGGTTCTGACAAAATTTTAATAAATTGGAATTAAATCCAACAGGATGTGAGTATTTCTGTGACTGAAGGCTGCTGGAAACTGTCGAGAAACTGTCCAACTTGACTGCTGTTTTCTGTCACCACCCCCTGCTGCTGCAACCTGATCTCATTCATTTTCCAGATGAGGTGCAGTTCATCTCAAACGAGTCTATTATAATGAACTGAGGCTGCTACACTGACCACGGAAGCTGCGATCACTTGCATGAGCATTGTGCTGCTCATCTCTATTTTTACTTGGCTGGTCTAACTTTTTCTCAATGCACTGCTGCTATGTGGCAATACAACTGATAAAAACTACACAGAGCTGTAAAAAAAACAAGTACAAAACAAGTACAATCTGTTTAAAATAAATATTTCTCTTTAACAGAGAGACACGGCAGAGCAACATAGTGGGAGTCTTTACATGAAAAATAATCAATGAATGCATTCGTGATGCTGTAGTTTAAATGATCCAGTTAATGAATTCAGTACCAGTAAATATAATGGACACCTCCAAAGCCTGCACAACCAGCTGCATTATCACTTGTAAAAACTCAATACGCACACGGAGGCTGGCAGCAAACACACGCTACAGAGATAGAGTCTGTGAGGCAGGTAAAAATCCCTGCTCTGCCCTGCTTTCATAGCATGTTGCATCCATGTCCCATGTATTTCAGCTGCAAGAGCTCACAGCAATGCTATCAGCTCTGTTAGGCTCTACTTGAGACTGCTTTGACAAAATCCTACTGTCAGCATGCTAACAAGCTCAAATTAACCTCAAGTCACTTCTTATGTTGGGAGTTACATGTTACCATTATGCCACTACTTCTGGTGGTAAATGGAAAAGTAACTAATCACTTTTTCAAACAAAATAATGCCATTACAGATACTGGAAGTTTAATGGGCATGTTTCTTGTAACTTTTGTCTTGATCATAGCAGATAAATGCAGCATATTCCCTGTTATCACCCAATTACACTGTCACTGCACACAGTGGCCAACAGTCCAGGCAATTTGACTTTCATTAAAAGGCTGACAAGGCTAAAATAAATAAGCCAATCAAAACATACTATGTTTTATTGTTTCGCTACTTTCTCTTCATCACAGTGATAATGGGTACAATTATAAAAGAATGAAAACTGTCAGTTGTCTTGTCCCACACTTTGTCATATCAATACTAAAATAACGTCTGTTCATTAATAAGAGAATCTGAACAGAAATCCCTACTATCCCTAGTAACTAATTATTTTCATATGCATTAAGTGGCAATGTCATTCAATTACATTTGAGAAAAGTAACTGGTAAATGTAACTTATGACCAATTTTAAGTAACTTGCACAACACTGGTCACTTAATGCATCCTAAGAGGACTGCATTGCTTGTACCTGCATAGTGTTGATTTTGACTGAGTGCTCAAAGCAGTCCACGCACTGCTGGAACTCCTTGTTGCGAAGGTGCAGCAGGGCTTTGGAGCGCATGGCTCTGGCACTGCGTTGGCCCGAAAGCTCCCATGCTCGGTCATAGTACTGATGGTCCCTCAGTATGTCTCCCAGGAGGCAGTACAGACTGGGCGTCTCCTTCTTCTCCAACTCGTGGCGAACGATTTCCTCAGCCTGACCAAATGGATTGGAAAGGAGAGGGAAGGTAAAAGTGGTGGAAGAGGAGAGAAAACAGCAAAGAAACAAATGAGTGATAGAGTGGAGAGGTGGAAACCTGGAGCAGTGCTGGCTATGAAGTGAAAACAGAATAAATCAGGATTTTGACAGGGACTTTGCTTCAGTGTCTTGGTTTAAGAGAAAATAAAAATAAAAATCAGGTATTGTAAAGTCAAGCAGAGTCAAAAATAGAATAGAAAACATTCTAAAATTAAAATAAAATATGAAAAATATTGTAAAAACGCAAAATAAACCTGCTTCAAAATCAATGAGCTACACAGTGTTTTGCAGGTGCAAATATAGTTAAAAACAAAAAAGTTCACAGTATAAAGTACAGAGAATGTAATACATTTTGATAGATGTGGAAACTTGACCTTAATGTTACGTATAGTATCTATAGGGTGAGCTCAGTCTGTGAGGGGGGTTCTGGGTCTTGCTGATGAGGCAGCTGCAGATGGGAAGAAACTGTTTTCTGTGTCCAGGTTGCAAAGGGTCGGCCACAATCTTTCCTGCTCTCCTGAGGTCCTGGCGGTGTACAGGTCTTAGAGCTGAAGTACGTTCTCTGCAGGGTGAATTATAACCTGCATTCTGTCCTTGTCCTTGGCAGTGGCAGCAGCGTGCTAGATGGTGATGGAGGAAGTGAGGATGGACTCAGTAATGGTGGTGTAGAAGTGCACCATCACTGTCTTTAGCAGGTTGAACTTCTGTGTGACAAGGGCGCTGATGTTTAGCTCCTACATAAGGTAATGGATGATGGTGGTGCCCAAGGACTCCGCATTGTCAACTGGTTAGTCACAAAAGTGACAGGGGTTGGTGGGGCTGTGTTCATCCTAAAATCCACAACCATCTCCACTGTTTTTAGAGCAGTCAGCTTTTGTTCAGTCCATCCAGGTCACCAGATGGTTCCTCACCCTACCTGTAGGGTGACTTATCCTAATTTAACAAAAGGGACCTACATGTAATATTTTTAGATCTTGCAAATGCGTTTGGTTCAGTACCGCACAGCCTCATTTGGAGTGCGTTTGACTACTTCAGAGTGCCACAGGTAGTTGTTAACTTAGTGAAAGCATATTTTCAGGATATTAGGTTGTGTCTAAGTACAGCAGGTTTCACAACAGGTTGGCAGAGGCTAGAAATAGGCATCATGGCAAGGTGTACAATTTCTCCGTTAGCATTTACTATGGCAATGGAAGTAATCATCAGGGCTTCTAAGTGGGTGGTAGGTGGGGAGAGACGGCAGAATGGGTTGCATCTTCCACCAGTTAGGGCTTACATGGATGACATGACACTGGTGACCACAACAATGCCATGTACAAAGAGGCTACTAGAGAAGGTAAATAAGAACCTCAAGTGGGCCAGCATGAAGATCAAGCCTAGTAAGTCTAGAAGCATCTCGATACGTAGAGGGAAGTTAAGTGATAGGAAGTTTGTCATAGATGATGAGGACATCCCAACAATTAGGGAAAAGTCAGTAAAGAGCTTAGGTAGGTTGTACAATGTAGAGTTGAATGATAAGGAACAGGTGGTGAAATTTAGAAAAGATATGGCTGCAGGATTGGATAGAATAGATAAATCAGAACTTCCAGGAAAGTTGAAGTTGTGGTGTTTGCAATTTGGGCTATATCCTAGGTTAATGTGGCCACTGTCAGTTTATGAAATTCCAATATCCATTGTGGAGAGAATTGAAAGGTCAGTTAGCACCTATATTAGGAAGTGGTTAGGTGCTCCTAGGTGCCTAAGTAGTGTTGCATTGTATGGAAAAGGGATACTTCAGCTGCCAGCATCTAGTTTAACAGAGGAATTTAAATGTACCAAGGTCATGACAGAGCTCTTGTTATCTGGGAGTAAGGACGTGGTAGTTGGGAGTGTGGTTCCAAATCTAACCAAGGGGAGGAGGTGGAACCCAAGATCGGCAGTTCAGGAGGCAGAGGCAGCTCTTAGGCATGCAGAGATTGTAGGTAATGTTTAGTTTGGCCGGGGAGGCCTGGGGCTTGGCTCAGGTAAACCGGTATGGAATACAGCAGGCCTCAAAGATAAAAGAAAGCTGGCTGTAGAACAGATACGCAGACAGGAAGAAATAGTAAGGGGTGCAAAGGTAGTGGCCCAGGCTAAACAGGGACAGTGGTTGAATTGGGAAAGTGTAGAGAAGAGGAAGCTTAGTTGGAGGGACCTGTGGAGTATGGAGGAGAATCGTATTAGATTACTGGTAGGGGCTACATACGATGTCTTACCAACCCCCCAGAACCTAAAACTGTGGGTAAATGAGGACCCATCATGCCCATTGTGTTCACATACCGCAACTTTAAAGCATATTTTGTCAGGCTGCAAAGTTAGCTTGTCACAAGGCCGATATACATGGCGACATAATCAGGTGTTGAAATGTTTAGCTGCAGGCATCGAAGGGAAACGAAGACAGGTGAATTCAGAAGGTGTTAAGGATAGGAGCTTAGTAATTCAGTTTGTCCGTGAGGGAGAGAAATACAGAAGGGATAAGTTAGTGAGGAGGCAAGGGTGTGGCCGCCTTGAAGGTGCTTGTGATTGGGAAATGCAAGTAGATTTAGGGGGAAAGCTTGTTGTTCCTCAGGAAATAGTCTGTACCAGGCAGAGGCCTGACTTAGTGTTGTGGTCAGTGAGTCAACAGATAGTTTATTTCATTGAGCTGACAGTTCCTTGGGAAGACTCAGTGGAAGAAGCCTATGAAAGAAAAAAGCTTAGATATGCAGACTTAGGAGCGGAAGCTGAGCAGCGAGGATGGAAGACTAGGATTTGTCCAGTGGAAGTGGGGTGTAGGGGATTCATAGCAAGATCAACTGTCTCACTCCTGGGGGAACTCGGAGTGCGGGGACAGAGTTTGAGGAAGACAGTGAGGGAAATGTCAGATGAAGCAATTAAATGCAGCCAGTTTATCTATTACAGAAGAAATAATGTCAGCTGGGGCCAGCAGGGGGAACTACTAAGCAGGGCACATAACTCCTTGAGATCAGGTGGAGAGATCCACTTCCTGTCAGGAGAAATCCAGGAAGAGGAAGTATTTAAGTGTGGGAGTGTGGCCTATTGGAATCCATTTTGTTTGAGGCCATGCGGCAAGGTGAGTGTGCTTGCTGATCCTGTAAGTCCAGTTAGCTCCTTTAACTTTAGCTTATACTGTAGTTATGCTATGTAGTGTGTGAAATAGAGTATGGTGAATGTGCTAGGAAAGCTAGTATCAGCATTGCTTCTACCTGGAGCTTGCATGTATGGAGCCTGGGTTTGGTTGAAGATGGCAGTGCTGTTTGGGCTGAGAAAGCCATGTGTAAGTAAGGAGGAAGTCCAGGAAGAGGAAGGTTATTTAAGTGTGGGAGTGGCCTATCTGAATCCATTTTGTTTGAGACCATGCTGCAAAGTGAGTGTGTTTGCTGATCCTGTGAGTTCATTTATCTCCTTTAACTTTAGCTTACATTGTAGTTATGCTATGTAGCGTGTGAAATAGAGTATGGTGAATGTGCTAGTAAAGGTAGTATCAGCATTGCTTCTGCCTGGAGCTTGCATAAACGGAGCCTGGGTTTGGTTGAAGGTGGCAGTGCTGTTTGGGCTGAGATCACTGTCTAGCCTCCTGGAGGTGTCATTGTTGTGAGGGCTCGTCTTGGGGAGGTAGACTGTACAGCCTAACCCGGCAGGGGAGTGTGATAGCCTAACAAGGCTTCCTTCCCTGGGTCTACCTCCTCTGTGGTAGTATAGGTAAGGTAAAGGAGGTTGTTGGGTTGGTGTGGGGAGCAGTGAGACCTGGCATTAGGGGAGTGTCTCTGGGACGCCAGAGATCACTGTCTAGCCTCCTGGAGGTGTCGTGGGACCAACTAGACGAAACACCGGTGAAAGGAGGTTCCCACCCGATGACCCCAGAGACATGTTAGTTATCACTGCTCACTGGTCTGTATAGTTAAGCCTTGCCATAATAGCTTGTCGTAGGGCTTAGGAGGTTATTCACTGAGTGCTGATCCCCTTTTTTTTTTAAGAGCACAAACTTCTTGTGTTTATTTGAATGAATTAAGAACCCTGTAACGGTGGCATCATTAGTGAACTTCAGGAGTAAAGGAGAAAGGACTGAGCTTTGAGGGGAATCGGTGCTGATGGTCTGGGAGTCAGAGATGTGTTTCCCCAGCTTCACATGATGCTTCCTGTCAGACAGGAATTCAGTGTGGCACACTCAACTGAAAGAGCTTGTTAAAGGCATCGCTCAAGTCCACAAACAGGACCTTGGCTTAGGTTCCTGAGGAGGTCAGTTGCTGGAGGATGAAATGGAGGGCCATGCTGACTGCACCATCTGTAGACCTGCTTGCTCTGTAGATGAACTGCAGAGGGTCCAGGGGTGGGCCGGTAATTGTTTGGAGGTAAGACATTACAGGGTGCTTGACTGCAAGACCAGGAGGACAAGGAGGTCAGGGTGATGGGTCTGTAGTTGTTAAATCCTGTAGTCCTTGTTTTTTGGGGGAAAGGGATGATGGTGGGGGTCTTCAAGCAAGCTGTTACTTTGTACGTCTCCAGTGAGGTGTAAGCTGCATTCACACCAAATCAGGTGTTGCAGCAATTAGCCGCAGTGTGTGGGAGAGTCACTTAAAAGGCCCATCTGTGGGAGAGTGGAGGGTGAGGACCAACTATAGAAGGCCAGTGTGCCCATCTCAGCAACTGAGTATTTGATTTCAGTGAGTTTATGTTGGCTTATGAAGAATTCCTTGAACTATCATTATTGTAGCATCTTTAGTGCAATAAAATATACATGTGCGAGTACACAAATGCAAAGTGGGTGCTCTCCTTTGTAGGACAGTACACACAAGCTGTTTATACCTAATTTGTTTATTTTATTCACTATAATATTTTTTGATAGAAAGACTGCATTACTTGTTACTGTGGACTGTGGGTGTCTTACCGGTCTGATCACGGGTTACCAATTGGCCACTTCAACATAAATTTGAGTTGCTTTCTCCAAAAGTTGAATCTGTTTCAACTTTTTGTTGTAGGCCACTGCGTTCTTTTTCCGCCTACCCCCTGCAGGTCCTCCACCCCAGCCTAGACACACTACTTACATTGAAATGAATGGAAGGAGAGGTGTTCTACCACAATGCCAAATTTGGTGTGAATGCAGCTGAACTAGACCTTTGAAACTGAAGAACTGCTGCTCATTTTATGTTTTTTGCAAAACTCTGCAAACTCTGCTGTGCGTAAAAATCTCAGGAGATCAGCCATTTCTGAGACAAACTACCCCATCTGGCACCAACCATGGTGACACAGATCAGACCACATCTGATGTTTGATCTGAACCCTTAACCATGTCTGCATACCTTTATACATTGGCTGATTATCTATTCGCATTGACGTGCAGGTATATCAGTGTGTCCCAGCTAAATTGGGCCACTGATATGACTTTTCAACACTCATGTTCTGGCTTGGTTTGGTTAGGTTTGACTCTGCTCCGTCAGCCCAGCGTGGCAAGGATTTGCATCTCCATTACAACAGTGCTCCCTGCTTGAAGGTGTGTCTTTAACTGATAATGGCTTGTCTTGAGTCAATGACGTTTAAAAACAGCAAGCTGATCCACGGCTAAAGTCCCTCATTATTTTTCTGCATGTGTTTTTCCATCATATAGCAGGGCAAGTAAAAGAAGTTTACCCGTTGTTGGAGGTGAGCTGTTTGCAGAGGTGCAGTAAGAGCCTATTGTCTGCAACTCTTCATCCAACACCTCATTATGGCCGTTTCTGCTTGGATTCTTCTTCCCTGGCTTGTTTGTATTAACGACTGAAGAAGTTGCGCTAATTCGGTGATAAACACATTCAGATTCCATTCAGAAACAGATTCCTTACATTAAAAGACCTGTGTTACTTTGATATGTAGAAGCTTTTATTGTGAAACAGCAAAATACAAAAACATTAAGTTTTCATAAGCAGTAACTTAACAGGACTCCTATACAGCTTAAAGTGAACACAAAACAGTAAAATAAAGCAGATATCTAAAGTAAAAACAGGACACAGGAAAGAAACTAAACTTGAAACAACAGAGATTCTGTAAGAAGATATAAAAGTAATGAGAGCTGAAAACACACTTAAAAAAATGTTTTTCTCTCTGATCCGTGAATGGGAGAAGAGAAGAATGCAAAATAAAAACCATGAAATTATAAACAATCTATTGTTCCTGTTGCAGTTGTGTTTACCACCACTAAATCTGTGCCATGTGTTATTTGGCTTTGCTTATAACTGTCTCAGGTCACACTCATGTCATATGTAATTTATTCACATTATGTTTCAAGTTTTGCACTAATTTTGCAATAATCTTCTGTGTGTGTGTGTGTGTGTGTGTGTGTGTGTGAGGTTGCTTGTGCAGAGAACATAAGGTTTTTGATCACCTGTGGATAACACCATTTTTGTACCGTTTATGTAGATGTACTGTTTTTGTGGGAAACTCTTTTGGGCCACTGACCAAATTCATTTTCTTCATGAATACTACCGTTAAACTTGAAAACCTTTTTAGAATTCCTCCTTCACACCCCAAAGCACTCAAATTGGACTCAGAGCCGATGAGGTCAGTAACAGTAAACAGCCATTCAGGCAGAAATGCAAGGACTTTAACCCTTAAAAGCACAAGTGTTTCAAACATCCCTATATTATAAATCCTTTCAATCTAATTTTCACTTTTGCTTTAACTTGCTGGTATGCATCTCTTAACCTCAAACAGAAAAACCCATTAACAAGGGTGATGAAAGTCAGCAGCCAAAATCATTGGTATTCAGCAGCAATGCCTGTCTGAACCACAGCAAACAGCTGTTAAAGAAAGCTAAATCCATCATTTCTGACAGTATCCATCCCCTGCACTTAGAATTCAACTTTGTACCCTCTGGATCCTGCCTCAGACAACCATCAGTCAAAACTAACAGATATTAATTCTCCATCATGCCTCTGCCATGCCAGCCCTCATCTCTGTAAAATACAGACAGCATCAGCACACCTCTAACCATGCCCGTTTCTCTTTTTTCATTCTTTTTTCTTCTTTTTGTTCTTCATGTATTCACCCTTTATACTCCTATATGTTTTTTAATTTTTTTTTTTTATCATGTGTGGTTGCAACCCCATTGCAGAAAGAAATGTTGGCATTGAATGTTTCTGCAAACCACCAATATGTTACCTTTGCACTTTATAAATTAGCAGATATGTTGAAACATAATTTCAACAAAACTGTGGTTAACATTGGTTATACTTGGTTTTGATAAGGAAAAGATCATGTTCTGGCTTAAAATACCCAGTGTGAGGGGCACGATTCTGGCAGTCAAAAGAGCTATCAGTTGTAAGTTGTGGCTGTATTGCAGCTGGAATAATCCCACTGCAAGATGGTCTCTAGTTTTAAACATAAAAATGGTAAAGGTACGTTTGTGTGTGTGTGTGTGTGTGTGTGTGTGTGTGTGTGTGTGTGTGTGTGTGTGTGTGTGTGTGTGTGTACCTTGCCATGTTGGCCCAGCCTCTCATGGCAGATAACTGCATCCTCCCAGAGCTCCAGCTTCTCATAAAGGAGCAGAGCTGAACTGTTGCAGCCGAGGTCCATCAGCAGGCTGGCCAGCTGTTTCTGTAGAGGGGGAGAGAAGAATGAACGGCTACAACCATTCTAATCACTTTGCAATGTTGTCAACATGCTAACATGCATACAGTGAAAATGCTAACATGATCATGTTTATTGGGTATATTGTTCACCATGTTTGCCATCTTAGTTTAGCATGTAAGCATGCTAACATTTGCTAACAAGCACTAAACACAAACCACAGCTGGGAGTGATGGAAATATTACTTGTTATGCAGGTATGTGGACATAAACCATTGTTAACCAAATATATTATAATTCATTGTAAATGGGTAAATGAATGTCTGAAGCAAATTTCATAGCAATCCATCTGATAGTTGTTGAGGTATTTCACTCAAATATCAGTCTGCTGGTGGCGCTAGAAAAAAAAGTTAGGGGATCACCAAACTCAGTGGGACATTTGAAAGTCTCTACAAAATTTCTTTGCAATCCATCCTATATTTGTTGAGGTATTTTGGTCTGGACCAGAGCAGTGGACTGACCAATCGACAAACCAACCTTGATATTCCTGAAGCCACATCGCTAGTGTCTAAAAATAATGACTATATGAAATGATTACTTACATGAGTGTATATTTGAAAGTTGTTCTTTATACCACTGAAATGAATGTAAACCAATGGCTGCCTGGTCAGCAGTGATGTAATATACTTCACTATGTAATGTGTAGATAGATGCCTGAAATGTATAAAACCAACTGTATGTAAAGAATAAAAATTCCTTCAGTCTAAATGTGTAAAAGTTATTTTCTCCAAATTAAAATAAAGTACAACACACACAGAAAAAAACAGAACCCCACCCCCAACCATAACTAGGCCTTCAGTGCTTTGTCACATGCAGGCCATGGTTCTCCAATGTCGAGAAAAAGCATCACAGTACCTGCTACAATCATCCGCCTCAACCTACTTTCAAGTCCTCAGGCAGCAATAGGGACTCTTCAATTTCAGCTTTATTGCTGTTATCAGTTATTATATGGCACCTGGGCGATGTCCCCTCCCCCAACTGATCTCTCCAACACTCCTCCTCCAATCTCTTGGACAAGTCTAAATCTTTCTATTACCGTTTATTCTGCTCACTGCTCTTTCTATTTCATTCTGCCTCTTATCCTCAGCTCTGTTACTGTCTAATGTTTGCCTTTGAAGATCTAATGCTTTGTGGTTCAGGAAATATGTCACAAAATGTCATAAGCGCAGTTTTCTACAGCTCCTATGAGACCTTTATATAGCTATATATATCATCTACACTATACATTTTCCCCTGTTGCTTTAGAGTTGTCACCTTTGCACAAAGAGCAATTCTTAGGATCATACTAAGAACTGAAAGTGAACATTTTCTAGCTGACAGCAATTCAGACTGTGACTATAATTGACCCAACAGTGACTGTCCAATCAAAGCTTGGAAACTAAAACTACTCACAGCAGGTCTCCTTAGCTTTGGATTTCTTCCCAACAAGAGCGGTTGTTGGAAAGGTACTCTGTATCTTAAGAATTAAAAAACTTTGTATTTTTTATTGTCTTCTGAAAGACAAAATAACATAACATCAGCCAAAGCATAAAAGATAAATTAAACGATATACTAAGTTGATCTAGCCACTAACATTAGCATGCTGGCTAACTAGCTTATTACTGACAACAGTAACCTAGCCTTACCTCTACATCTAAGAGCTAGCATAGCACTAGCTAACTACCTTATTTTGTGGGGTCATAGGTGCCATTAAAAAATGATCCATTCAAGAAATAAAGAGCCACTGTGTGGCAGCAAAGATATCAGAGTTTAACAACTGAACAGCATTATGGATGTCTACTTGTGATACAAGGGCAAACTAGCTCTATATAGCCATGTAATACTTATCCATCATATCCATCTTCCATCGGTGAGAATTGGCTGGATAGACAATATAGACCGACCAACACTTGTATACTTGTATGCTTGTTTGTTTGGTTGTTCAAATTTAAGCTTGTTTAACAACAGATTCATTTAGAGACAGCTAATTTGTTGAGGTACGCCTCTACATAATATATTGTTATTAGTGTTGCTAGCAAGCTCACCACTTTCACCAACAATCACCAATTAATTCACAGTTAGATGTAAAAATATACTGTTTTCACTGTGGTCCTCTACTCTCTCTGCTGTTGTGGGCACAACACAGGCCAGCTATGTACAGTCCTGCAACATTATCCCCACTGCTAGCAGTCAGCTCACAGCTGCCTCTTGCATTGCAATGATCTCTGGTGGCAGGTGAGGCCACCAGCATGAGGCCTGCAGTAAGAGGCCTCTCCAGTATGAGGTTAATAGAAAATGAGCATCTGTATTTTTGACAGTATCAAAAATCATACTGCCAGAATTTCTAAATATTCTGATATACCGTAACACCATGATACTGCCCAAGCCTACATAACACATTTTAACCAACATATAAATGTTCTCAGAGAATGAACTGTACCGGACTGTGGTGATACTCTGACAGTACCTCTAACATCAAGCAGCTTGACGTTTTGTTTTTTAGTGAAATGGCTAAACAGCTATTGCATGATTTGCCATGAAATATGATTCAAATATTCCTAAGGTCCCAAGAGCACCCAGCCCAGATGAGGAGTCTGTTGTGCACCCAAGTGAGTAACTTGCAAGCATATCAGAATTGTAAATATAGTTATGTTGTTTGTAATCTTGTTAGTTTCTAACTGGCAGTGGCTAACACAGTGTTAGTGGATGTAAAACATACAACATCTTCTACCATGTGACAGTGTGTTGCCAATGAATTCACAGAGCTGCTAGCATGGCTTTAATTCTGATGGGTAAGCATCAGAGTGCAACATCATGGTTAGGTTCAGTTGAGGTCTTTGGTCACACTGTGCTCTCTGGCAACCAGCACTGAAATTTAGCTGCAATACTAGCACTCTTTCATTTGCACTTGCCACAGTGGATATAGCGGTATATGGTCTGTTATGGTCTGTTTATATAATGCAGACCCCGCATCCCCTCTTGAGAAATTTATTCCACCACTTCAAATGACTACATATTAACAGAAAAGTGAACTGAACCTTGTCACTGAGTACACTGTCTCTTGGTTTATTAAAATCAAGCATTCAGTGTGTTTTTGAAAAAAAAAAAAAAAAAAAAAAAAAAGCTCACTACCTGGACACTCCATCTGGTTGGAGCTTGGCAGAAGTAGAACCCCTTGAGCCTTTCGGTCACAGGACAGTTCTTGTCTTCAAAGTGGTCTACTATCACCTGAAAAAATAAAGGAGAAGATGACATTCTACAGCTGGGTCTGTTACTTGTTCGTTAATTAGTCCACATAGAGTTTGCTGCAGAAAAGGAGAAAAAAAGAAAAAAGGTCAGAACAGCCCTTTACAACCCTGACAGAAAAGGAAGGTGGGGAGTGAGAGGAGTTAAATGAGTTACACCTGTGAGCTGGGGGAAAGGAAACCAACTAATAAAAGCAGCATGGCGAACAGAGGGGAGTTAATGTGCTGAAGTTTGCTTCAGTTTCTGGATATCTTTGCTCTAAAACCATATAGGAAACTAGAATTACTGCCTTGCAGTTGTATGCCTCCAGGAACCAGTCAAGCTTCTCTTTCAGTTTATATCCATGTCTGTGAAAACATAGATAATTAACACACATCTTCCCCCCAGCAACACAGAAGATCTATACAATCGACCAAATTTAGTATCTGACCAAATGTCTCCCCTTCTGCTCCTGAGTTAGTCACTGAATAATGGCCAGAAAAGTGTTTTATGCACAACATTATGATGTCACAGTGAAACTGACCTTGACCTTTTGAAAAAAAGAGTCATCACTTTATCATTATATCCTACTAAACTTTTGTGTTAAATTTGGTCATAATTAAAAAGTGAATTCTTGACTTATAGCCAAGACATGTTTGGTAAGGTCAAAGTCACCTTGACCTTTGACCATCAAATTCTAAACAGTTCATTCTTGAGTCCAAGTGAAGACGACTTTTCTGAATTAGAAGAAACTCCCCCAAGGCCTTCTTGAGATATTGTATTTACGAGAATGAGACAGATGCAAGGTCACAGTGATCTTGATCTTTGACCACCAAATTCTGATCAGTTTATTGATGAGTCCAAATGAATGATTGTGCCAAATTTGAAGAAAAACCTCCTGGAGACATCATATTCACAAGAATGGGAGGGATGTACATACGAACAGACAGGCAGATGAACAGACAACTGGAAAACATAATGCCTCCAGCCACGGGTATTGCTTGTGCGGAGGCATAAAAAGTAAAGTCAAAAGTAAAGCAAGCGGCAGCTGATACCAGAACCGGCTGGATTGTGTGAACTCTTCTGGACACCAAGGCTACTGAAGGTGTGTGGATCACTGGAGCAGATGGGATGAAGGGACTCCTGTTCATCAACTTCTTAAATCTGTTTTTGGATGCACCTCTGGCCATTAAGATAACTTTCCTGTCACTACCCTCTTCAGGCTTCCTTTTTGAGTAATATATATTACTCTTTGCCCCAATGGACCCTTCCCTAAGTCCAGCCCCAGGATGCAGACTGGCCAATCATAATGTAGCATCAGGCCAGCACAGACCTGGATGAGACATCAACTCTAATGCAATCGTGTCAGATTTCCTTCATTTTCAGGTTGGTTTTGTGGATTTTGAGCAAAATGTTGTGTCTGGGGCAAATCCTGTATTATGATACTCACTACCGCAAGGGGTTGGAAAAAGATAAACGTTTCTTCCCTGTTACAAAAACCAAAATCAAACCCCTAAAAGTGTAAGGTTAGCTAGCTAGCTAGCTCCAGAAGATATAGCCTACAGAATGTATACATATACTGCTTTTGCTTTTTAATGATTCTAACACTGAAAAAAGACCTACCCTGCTGTACAGGAACCAGTGAAGGTAAGCAAGGAAACTTTGCTGATATTCAACCAGCTGTGTGTTAATGCATTGCGTGCAGATGAGTGTTGTTTGACATCCCTGCCCGTTGGGCGGTGGAGGACCGAGTGCTGGAAGCAGCACGAGGGCTAAACCAAACACCATTTATTTGCACATACTGCGATGACACACAGCTGGTCCAGTATCAGTAAAGTTTCCCTTTATATTCATTATCTTCTGTCTTGATCACCAGTGATGTGGTGGTTCACTTTTACACTGTGATCTGCAGTCTATAATTCTACTTTAGCTACTAACTATCTTTGTCTTTTAAACTTGTTTTTGCTGCTGAGTGAGTTTGACATCCTGGATATATCCTTGAAGTGCATTTTGTAGACCCCTCTGTCTGCTCCTCTCTGAAATCACTATTTCATTTGTCCAAAAATATGCTAATATTTCTTCAGGGAGTGCAGCTACTTACTGTGTGGGCTCCATGCTTAATGCAACAGCTTGTCAGACCATCACAAAAGGGCGGGGCTTAGCAAAAGGTCAATTATATTATTCCTCCTTCATCATTAGAGTCTTAAATTCTCCAATACACATACACAAACACACACTCACACTGAAGTGAACTGGATTGAACTGCAGCCATATACACACACACTCATGCACGCTCACACACCCTGAACTGAAATGAATTGAACTGAGACATGTATCATGAGTCCTCTTTTGATTTGTTTTTTAGTAAAAGGACATTTGATTTTCAAATCTTGTCTTGGCTTTGAATTTTGTTTGACCTAATAATATTTTGGGTTGGGTTAAAAACACAGAGATTTTATTGATGAATGAATCAAAAGTGATGGTGTAAAATTGTGTTCATTCTCTGGCGCACAACTCATACTTTTGTCATCTGGGGATAAACCTATGCTACAGAACTCAGTTAAAATCTAAGTTAAAGAGTTTCTGCCACAGTCAGGCACTGCCGCATAACATACACTCTAAGTATGAAGAGACAAGAAACATAAACTAAAAAAAAAACCCTACAACAAAAAATTAATTCAAGTAATATACCATTTTTTTCAATATATGAGTATTGAGTTAAAATAAGTAATAAGATGATTTTCAAATGGAGGTTGAGTTTCAAAAATCTGTTTTCAGCAGATTAAATACAAAATAAATCATCTCAGTTAAATATAAAATATAGAGACTTAAGTGTACAATACTCTAGAGGGAAATGTCAAGAAATTCTGGCAACTAAGGGAGCGTTCAGACTGAAAAAAGCTGTGTTAAAGCCATGCAAAGTGATGGTGACAGGGAAGAGCTGAGCCAATACTTAGGATCTGTATCGGTCTGATACTGGCCAAAATTACTGGATCGAGACATTGGAAAAAATTCGATCCGATCCATAAGCCCAAACTATCATATAAATACTTAACACGACATGCCGTAAATAGTCATGCAGTTGCGGCAGCACGTAATGCATAAACAGTAGCTGGAACGTGTGTGGCAGGCAAATAGCCTTGCGTTGCTGTTCTGTTGGCTGTGTGGAGTTATTTTAGGTGCAAAGAAGAGAAAAGTAAAACAGCCGAGTGCAACGCAAGTGCCTCCAGGGGCGGCAGCAGCACCAGACATTTCAACACCACAAAGTTGATAAAACATTTGCGGAAGCATCATGGAAAGGGGGATGAAGACTTTTTACAGTCAACCAGTGCTAAGAAGAAAAGTGAGCCGTGACAACAGCCACTGCAGGAAACAATGCTGAAGTATGAGAAACTCCCTCCAGAGAGCAACAAAACAAAGATGATAACGGAGAAACTCATCAACTTCGTTTTGCTGGATGAACAGCCACTTTCTGTTGTTGAAAATGTAGGTTTTGGACATTTGGTGGAACATTTGGAGCCTTGCTATCAGTTGCCAAATCAACATTTCATCTTTGATATGGCCATCCCACTAAAGTACAAAAAAGTGTGCAACTTTGTTTCGAAATGTTTGAAAAGCGTTGCCAGTTAGTTTAACAACCGACATCTGGAGCTCAGACGTGTGTCCAATGTCCTTACTAAATTTGACGGCACAGTGGTAAGACTCAAGTTTTATGCTGCAAAAAGCAGTGCTGCAGACTAAGCAATTTCATGGCTCACACACAGGAGAGTCAATTGCCACAGCAATCAAGGAGATGCTAAATGCATGGAAAATTGAGAAGAGCAAAGTCCATGTCATTTTACAAGACAATGCCAGTAACGTGATAAAAGCAATGGATTGTTTTGGAGTTGCCAGTTTAGGATGCTTCACGCATACACTGCAACTTATTGTGAACGAGGGACTGCTGCCACAGCATAGTGTAAGTGATGTGGTGGCTTTCTGTAGAAAAATTGTGGGTCACTTTAAGCACTCGCCACTTGCATATTCATGCTTGGAGGACATTCAAGTGGAGCTGTATATGCCACCCAAGCATCTGCAGCAAGATGTACGAACGAGGTTGTGCTCAGAGCCTCATTGCACAGAAAAGGGCCCTGTTTGTATACACAGCAGTGTACGACCTGCCAGCCACAATGACCGCAAATCAGTGGGTGCTACTGGAAAAGACTGCTGCAGCTCTAGCCCTTTTTGAGGAGTTGACAAGAGAGGTGAGTTCTTCATCTTCATCTGCATATGATGCCATTCCCATTTGAGTGTTCTTAAATGCATTCTCAGTCGAGAAAACATGGCCAGCAGAGGGGACCTCATCCACCTTAGAGCCAACAAAAATGACTCCATGGGTAGAGGCTACAAGCAAGAGCGAACTTGGAAGCATTTTTGATGAAATTCTGGAGGAAAGCGCACCTGGTCCTGAGTCAACCACCACAAGTGTATGTGTTGAAGTGCAGACCTACCTCAGCATGCCAACTATTCTGCATTTGGACAATCCACTGCTGTACTGGAAGATCAGCCAACCTAGACTGTCTTCCTTGGCAGTCACAGCAACTAAATTTCTCTGTGCACTTTCAACAAGTGTGGAGAGCGAGAGGCTCTTTAGCACAGCCTCCATTATTATCAATGAAAGGAGGAGCACACTGACAGCTGAGAAGGCTGAAATGTTAATCTTTCTGAAGAAGAACCTGCCTCTCGTGTGGGAGGGGCCAAATTTATGTCAAATGTGTAAGGACAGTAAAAGTAAGTGGTTGTGACAGTTTTAAGGTCAGGCAGCTACTATGTCTTATTGTCTTCATTGAAACATTAGAATTGAGTGAATATTGTAATTGTGTCCATTCTAATATCTAGTTTGATATGGGTGTTTTACATACTGTTCAACCCCAGAGGTTACATGTGAAAGAAGAAACATTAGAGTTTTCCACTTTCTACCCTTAGTTTTTCTTCAATGCAGCTAATTTGATATCAGGTGCAGTATTAGCCTAGAGTTTCTGTTGTGAGTGCCTTAAGAGGGCATGTCTAATGTACTGTGTTCCACTGTACATTTTCTAGTGGAGATGCTATTTTTTTATGTTAAGTTATAATTATTTAGGCTACGGTCGACATTGCAACTTGTTATTTTGCTGTGTCAGTGAGGTATAGGCTACACCGAGTGTGAGGTATCTCATTTTACACTGGAATTATAATTCCTTTTTCATTTGTTATAATATTTAGATTTAAACTTTTGTACAAAGTTTAATCTTAAATTGTATTTTGAATGTTTGAATGGTGCTGTTGACCAATCAAAAATGCTATTAAAAGCCATGAGGGTTTTAAGGTTAAATAAAAAGCAGCAGCAACAGCATTGCATAACTTATTTCTTCCTTTAGGGGAGAAGAATATTTGTTGCACAGTTTGAACATGGTGTTTTTATGTGTATATTAAGAAAAGTACATCCATACAAATGTATTATTAACAATTTAAGAGAGGAGAAAAGAAGGTATCAGATTGGTGTCGGTATCGAAAACATATTGCCTCCAGCCACAACTATCACAGGCGCTGAGGCATAAGTGTTTACAATTTTACTCTCAGTCTAAATGTTGTGTTATGTACCTTTGCTATACTTGGGAAAAAGCCAAAGATAAATCCCCACTCAAGTGGACAATAAAGTAGGAAAGAAAGTAAGCAAGTCAGTCAGTCAGTCAGTCAGTCAGCCTGCCCATCTGTCTAGCCTCAAGCCTGAAATGTTCAAGTAAAGAAAGAACAATCCATGTTTTATTTTCCTTTCAGCATGTGTACAATGACTGTCATCTTCCAGCCAGGTGTTCAAGTCTTATAATTTCTTTACTGGCTCTTTCACGGTCCCATAATGACATCTGTATTAAGCCTCTCAAAGCTGTTATTGGTCAATATCCGAAGTAACATTTGGAGCTGTGGTGGATTAATGGTTTTGTTTGTGCTCAGGGTTGTTCCAAAAGACAAAACAACATTACTCCATATCTCAATGGTTCCACAAGTCAGGTCAAGCTCTGCAGCTGTTTTAACTAAAACATCCACACAGGTAGATAAGACTATTGCTGAATGTGATTTATAGCACACACCATGAATAAAGCTAAAGTTTGCAGTGACAAATTGTATTCTGCAATGGATTTAAACAGTGTGCATCAGGGAATTATAAAAGCAAGAAATGTCTTAACTGTAATAAAAGAACATGACTTTTGCTGACTAAATGGATATGTTGACAAATACATTCAGGTGGAAAAATCAAACTGGTGAAAATCTCTGGGGTCAAAATTGTGTGAAAAAAAACTGCGAAACTGTGTGTGTGTTTCCACTGTGCCTGTTTTGGTGTGCGCGTTTTTAATTTGTGCTTAAAAAAATCTAAATGGAAATGCCAATAAATAAAAAAAACCCTCAAGAGGATAAGCGGTTAAGAATATGGATGGATATATTATTTTATTGTTTATTGTTCTGAAGTTCATTTGTTATTTTATTTTTATTATTGATTTATATGGATATTATAATACATGTACAACATGTTACTGAAAGCAAATTAGCACATAACTTTTATCTTATTTTTCTGGTTAGCTATGTTGTTTATTTGCATTTTAGTAATAAACCTGCAGTACTGACTGATGGGGTTGGGGTGGTTAAGAATCTCTGCTGCATCACATGCATGCATGTTTAGTACTCCTGATGAAAGGATTCTTAATGAATATATAAATACCCCACCCCACCTCCACGCACACACACATCTCCTTACCTGGGTTTGCATCATGGCTCTCTCGACACATCGGGAGCTCCCTTTTTCCAGTTTGGTCCTGAGGCAAAGTGCTGTGACTTCTACAGCCCAGAACTTAGGCTGAGACAGAATACACTGTAGAGGGACAAGGGAGGGATAGAGTTCATGATCATCTTTTTTTACAGCCTGAAGTTATAAAAGATGCAAAACAAATCATAATCTGGGACTCCAATTCTGATGACTTAACAAAGTCAAGATTGGTTTGTTTAAATCACATCAAAGTGTGTATTCATAGGGGTCCAGTCACAAATTAGCAATGACCTGCTCTAGTCACATGGGCCAAACCCTTACTCCAAAGACATTATTATGCAGCCTATTATTATGACAACCCCTCAAACTTTCAAGTACAAGTTAGCATTCAAATAATGGCCAAGTCTTAAGCAGCCAGCACAAATAAATGAATGCGGGTCACTCATTAAAAAAGACTGAGTAAAGAGAGAGCGAGTGGTCGACTCACACACACATCGCAAATTCAATATGTAGTACAATTCCACAGCACTAATTCTACAGTCCAACAACAGAGTTGAGTTTTACTACATACCATTATTTATACACTGCTCAAAAAATTAAGGGAACACTTAATGTGACAGTGTAACACCAAGTCAGTTAAATTTCAGGGATGTCAATCTGTCCATTTAGGAAGCACATGTGTTTGTGAAACAATTTCACCTGCTTTGGTGTGAATGAAAGTGACAACAGGTGTAATGGAGAAGCAAAAGCAAGACAACCAAAAAGGGAATGGTTTTGCATGTTGTGGCCTCAGACAGTTGCTCTCTCCTTATCCTTCCTGACTGATTCTTCTCTAGTTTTGTGTTCTGCTAGTGTCCTTGTCACTACTGGTACCACCTCATGCTACCAGTAGTGTCCTTGTCACTACTGGTAGCATGAGGCGGTACCTGCTGCCCAGTCAGATTGCACAAGTAGTTCAGCTCCTCCAGCACGGCACATCCATACATGCCGTTGCAAGGTTTGCTCTGTCTCTGGCTGTTACACAAGGAGACCTGGACAGGGCTGTAGAAGGGCATCAACCCAGCAGCAGGACCGGTATCTGCTCCTTTGTGTGAGGAGGAACAGGAGGAACACTGCCAGAGCCCTACAAAATGACCTCCAGCAGGCTACTGGTGTGCATGTTTCTGACCAAACTGTCAGAAACAGACTCCATGAGGGTGGCATGGGGGCCCGCTGTCCTCTGGTGGGACCTGTGCTCACAGCCGAGTACCATGCAGCTCAATTGGCATTTACCAGAGAATTTCAGAATAGGCAGGTGCACCATTGGTGCCCCGTTCTCTTTACAGATGAGAGCAGGTTCACACTGAGCACATGTGACAGGCATAAGAGAGTCTGGAGCCATCATGGTGAACATTATGCTGCCTGTGACATCATCCAACATGACTGGTTTGGTGGTGACTCAGTGACGTTCTGGGGAGAGGGTTGCACAGACCTCCATGTCACAGCCAACGGTACCCTGACTACTGTTTGGTACCAGGATGAAATCCTTAGAGCGACTGTCAAAGCTTACGCTGGTTCACTGAACCAGCACATGTGAGACCAAAACCAGACTAAAACCATCTTTTGTGCCAGGCGGTAAACATGTTTATTTCTGCTATAAGGTTGGATATTTTAACATGGGAGTGTATGGGGACTGACTGGCCTTTTCGGGCAAGCCTCAACTACAGTTCCTCATAGAGGAAGGTCCTCCCAGATGAACTGCAGTTTTTGGTACTTCCATGTTCTCTTCATTTGTCAGCCCCAGAGGCTGCCGCTTGCGTCAAACTGTATGATTGTCCTGCCTTCGTGAGATGAATGACAAAGAATGCAAAGTGACCTTACCTGATTAATCAATATTGTGCTTATCATATAGTATACTTAAAGGTGCTGTATGTAAGAATGTGGCCAAAACGGTTACTGCACTCAAATTCAAAATACTGCCACGAGTCGTGTCCGCCCCCCCTCCCCTACAGATTCGAGGTTGCTGGACAGCGGCACGCTGGAGACTGATTTGTTTGCCCATGGGCGGCTGCCGTGGCAGGGCCGCGTCACCGCGTCCTTGATCTTCGGTTTTCCAGTGGACCATTCGAGCAAGTCCGGCTTCTCTGCTGCTAATGCTGCTGCCAGGATACAGCTGAGGAGACTTCTAATGCTATGTAGCGGGACACTGCTAATGCTGCTTGCCGTGCTGCTGTAGCTCAGTCGTAACTGTAACTGATGCTGAGACTCTACTGACTGTGTGACTGGTAGACGGCGGTGGGTGGCGCAACAGGCCAAAACACAAATTCAAAACATAAACACGATTTGCGGACCGTAAAATTTTTTTTTAAAATGCGAATATTCTGGCTGTACTATTGTTGTCGGTGAGATCAGTATGTTATATGAACATTATTCCTTAGTCTCTGTGACATATTAGGATGATTTTACGACTATTTGCTTTAGATTTCTTACATATAGCTCCTTTAAAAAGACAAGCTGAGGGCTGTTCAAAATCGGTCTGCAGGCCACAATTGGCCCCTGGGCTGGACTTAGGACATGACTGAATTATTGCCACATGTTATGGTGCCCCATGTGAGGCTCATTATTGGCATCATACTTTGGTACCTTGTATTATCCTCATTTTGACTACACAGCAACAGCATTTCTGTTAAACTAAAGAAACAGTAAAATATGATCTGACTCTGTTGTTGTACTGATGGAATTAGTGCTATGGAAATGTAGATCATACTGAAAATATAAAGATGACAGATAAACATGTAGGATGTACCGTGCTTGCATTAACAAAGGAACAGTAGAATAAAAAACAGGTCACGCTCCTTCTGCAGTTGAGGTGAACAAACCACTTTTTGAAAATTTACTGTATAATTTATCAAGCTGTATTTGAAATTTGCTAACTTGTAGTAGTATTACAGGACAGCCATTACCTTTCTTTCCTATTTCACATCTCCACATTTAGCTTCCTCATGAATATTCACATGCTGTCATGCATTTTGAAGGCAGTACGTAAGTTAATTCATTTCAGTAGTCACCATCAAAGTGGTCATCTAAAATTGCATAGCCTCTGGCATTATCATTTACACAGGAGATGGCGTCAACTGTTAAGTGGTAGTAACAAATTCTTAAAACCTATAATAAACAATCAACCAATCAATAAATCAGTCAATCGTGTATTTGTCACATAAAATCATACAAGGTGCAACTCCAGAGAAATGTGATCCTGTCAGCTCCTTCAACCTATGCATTGCAATTTAGTCCTGTTTTGCCTCTTTTTACATTGTAGGCTGTTGCTTTATAAAAATTTCCAGACTGGCTACAGTGTAAGTTTATGGCATCCTGGATGCTTCTGGAATTCCATGGTTTCAGGTTGTGGAATGATTTAACTATAGTTTTGGGTGCAGTTGCTTCTGTCGTTTTCCAAATTAAATCCACCACAGGCTCAGTGAATTCATTGATGTCATCAGCGACATCAGCAGTGGTGTCCTGGAACGTGCTCCAGACTCCGATTGGATCCATCTCTTGCGTCAGAAAAAACATTGTGGCTTTCACTAACCATAGAGATTTTGAAAACGCACAACTATACAATGACGATATATTTATGATATTTGGGAATCGTAAAATAGATACAGTAGTTAAACTGAGAATAGAGGATACAGAAATTGAAAGAGTGTTTGAAACTACATTTTTAGGTGTCATTATGGACCATAAACTGAATTGGAAAATGCATATTAATCATGTTAAATCAAAATTAGCCAAATCAATTGCCATATTAGACAAGGTAAAGGATATGTTGGACCAGTGTGCTAAGTATATTCTGTATTGTTCAATGGTTGTCCCTTACATAATGTATTGCCTAGAAATATGGGGAACGCATATTCTACCCATACTAAACCTATTTTTATCCTTCAAAAAAGAGCTATAAGGATTATCACAAAATCAAATTACAGAGAACCATCAAATGGATTATTTATTAAATTAAGGGCTTTCAAATTTATGGACTTAGTGGACTACAGAATAGCATTGATAATGTACAAAGCGTATAACAACCTGTTACCATGTAAAATTGTGAGTATGTTTAAAAAAAGGGAATGTAGATATGAGCTCCGAGGGAAACGTATGATTGAGAAAATAAAATCCAGGACTAAGATAAAAGATCAATGTATTTCTGTAAGGGGTGCAAATTTATGGAATGCTCTTGACGACAAATTGAAGATGTGCCAGTCAATTTATGAATTCAAACGCTTGTTTAAAAGTAAGGTATTTGAAAAATATGAGAAATGTAGTTGATGTTACTGATATCATTCTGGAATTATATTTGGGATTTATGTGTAATATGGTATTATTTTCTGTTTAATGTTTTGAATGATTTAATCTGAATAAGCTGATCATGTAAGAAGGGTAGACGAAAATAAGCGTTAGCTTCAGCCTATGCCTTTTCGGTTTGGTTATTTTCTAGTTATACTGATATTTTCTGTTAAACTGTGCAGTTTTAAATGACCTGACCGAAATAAACATTTTTCATTCATTTTTCATTCCTTCATAAGACCTAACCTCCCCTTTATTCTCCTTCACTTAACTAAAGCAACACATGGCCCCTTTGTCTGCTGTGCTCTATAGTATGAGAGGCCCTTTGAGACATAATTCATACTTGGTTTCACATGTAGCATCATACTCTCATACATACACCACTATACTCTTACACAAACACTACTATACTCTCTTATATTTATCATCATGTTTTCTTTTATTTACTGTCATACTCTAAAGGCCAAAACACACCTCTAAAGGCCAAAACACACCTCGTCGACGTGCCGCGCTGTGGCACTTTACAGTATTGTCCTATTTTTCCAGCGTCAACGCCCTTGAAAAAGCGCTATTTTGTACTTCCCAGTCTAGCGGACTAGCGTGTGCAATAGAAATCCGGTTGACGCCCCGCAGCGCGACGCTTTTTGTGTGTGTTGGGGGCTGCACTTGACTCGCAATGACGCCACCGTCATATGACGCCGCACCCGCGAAGGTTCATTGCTGCAGTGCGTGAACCTTCGCAGGCACTCCACTCTGCTCAGCGGCCTGTGTGGACAGTCAAAGGCCAACAGCTTCACTGAGTCGCTCAAGGTCCGCCATCTTCTCATATTATGACTGGGAAGGCGGGCCTTCTTCTCGCTTCATCAAAAATAACCAATCAGGAACTGATAATTCAGTCTTATTTCCGTTTCAATCAAACTCTCTCACACAAACAACTATTCTCATTCACACACCCTATCATTCTGTCTTACATTCACTGTCATTTTGTTCCTTACACATGATTATTTGCATTCACATGTAAAACTAATTTCTCTTACATATGCTATTATTCTGCTTCAAATATAATATTATTCTCTCATACATATATTTGAGCTTTATTTTACATGTACTGTTACTTTCATGTACATACTATCATACTTACATACATATAATATTATCCTCTGTTACACTAAGAGTATGACAGTAAATAAAAGAAAACATGATGCTAAATATAAGAGAGTACAGTAGTGTTTGTGTAAGAGTATAGTGGTGTGTGTATAAGAGTATGATTGTGCATGTAAGAGGGTATAGTAGTGTTTGTGTAAGAGTATAGTGGTGCATGTATAAGAGTATGATTGTGCATGTAAGAGGGTAAAGTAGTGTTTGTGTAAGAGTATAGTGGTGTATGTATGAGAGTATGATTGTGCATGTAAGAGGGTAAAGTAGTGTTTGTGTAAGAGTATAGTGGTGCATGTATAAGAGTATGATTGTGCATGTAAGAGAGTATAGTAGTGTTTGTGTAAGAGTATAGTGGTGTATGTATAAGAGTATGATTGTGCATGTAAGAGGGTATAGTAGTGTTTGTGTAACAGTATAGTGGTGTATGTATGAGAGTATGATTGTGCATGTCAGAGAGTATAGTAGTGTTTGTGTAAGAGTATAGTGGTGTGTGTATAAGAGTATGATTGTGCATGTAAGAGGGTATAGTAGTGTTTGTGTAAGAGTATAGTGGTGTATGTATAAGAGTATGATTGTGCATGTAAGAGAGTATAGTAGTGTTTGTGTAAGAGTATAGTGGTGTATGTATAAGAGTATGATTGTGCATGTAAGAGGGTATAGTAGTGTTTGTGTAAGAGTATAGTGGTGTATGTATGAGAGTATGATTGTGCATGTAAGAGAGTATAGTAGTGTTTGTGTAAGAGTATAGTGGTGTATGTATGAGAGTATGATTGTGCATGTAAGAGGGTATAGTAGTGTTTGTGTGAGAGTATAGTGGTGTATGTATGAGAGTATGATTGTGCATGTAAGAGGGTATAGTAGTGTTTGTGTGAGAGTATAGTGGTGTATGAGAGTATGATTGTGCATGTAAGAGGGTATAGTAGTGTTTGTGTAAGAGTATAGTGGTGTATGTATGAAAGTATGATTGTGCATGTAAGAGAGTATAGTAGTGTTTGTGTAAGAGTATAGTGGTGTATGTATGAGAGTATGATTGTGCATGTAAGAGGGTATAGTAGTGTTTGTGTAAGAGTATAGTGGTGTATGTATGAAAGTATGATTGTGCATGTAAGAGGGTATAGTAGTGTTTGTGTAAGAGTATAGTGGTGTATGTATGAGAGTATGATGTTACATGTGAAACCAAGTATGAATTATGTCTCAAAGGGCCTCTCATACTATAGTGAGAAGTCAACCAGCAATTTTCAATGAGAACACCTAATTATTAAAACCTATTACAGCCTGAACACCCTTATCTGTGTGCTGTGCTGATTATCTGCTGTATAATAGCTGGGACAGCTTAGTGGTACAGATTTAGATGAGCTGATTAAAGAGAACAGGGGACATGGATATCGAGCTTACATACTGGCAGGTAGACATCGCGGAAGATGATTCTAGCTCTTTATATGAGCTCAAGCTTTGGCTTGCTTTAATCAGAACAAGTCATACAACAATGATGATGGAAATATGCAATGAATGTGATACATGGTTGTTCGTGAGATGAACAAACACTAATGATGTTTGTGGATGCTTAGCAAGTCTTGCTGGAGTCATTAGTACGGCAGTAAATTGTCCTAATTAGGCAATTATTCCTCCAGCAACATCAATCACTGAGCAATTAAATCAAAGGATAAGGCACGCTCAGCATTTGTCATGCGACTGTTAACATGAACGAGCAATAAGCTCATCGCAAAAGCAATGAAGGAAGTTTAATTTTATAGCAGTAGGATAGTAACCTAGGCAAAAAAATCACTTCTTAATACTCTTGTTATGACTGATAATTTTCTGTGCATTGGACAGTGATAGTAATGCCAACCGTTAGTTGCACTGACCGTCAGCTTCAGCTAAAATGCGTTATAAAACATAACGACATATTCTATGTGGTATGTTTTGACATCATAAAATAACATGATTTTTACTACAGAAAGATGCTCAGCATCTTGACACGCTGCTGGCTTTTGTAGAATCATGTCAATACATAGTGCTACCTTTGCAAAGAATTTAAAAAATAGTCTGCCCTCATGAAAAATGCTTTTCTTTTCATCAAGTTGAGGCGGAGCTTTCACTGCAGCTGCACTTATTGTTGTTCTTCCGTGCTGGTAGGCGTTCTTCTTCTTTGTTTGGTATTTATTGGCCAGTGTTGGGCTTGTTACTCTAAAATGTCACATATATTACTCATTACTCCTTTCTAAAGTAATAACATAACTTTACTTATTACTCCTTGCCAATAGTAATTTGTTACACTATTCGTTAAAGTGCTTTTCTGTTACACCCCATCTCCTGTTGTGGTAAAGCAACATTTCATCCACCACATATCCAACCACAAGCTTTATTACTTGTTTGAAGCTGCAGCTGTCCACGATTAAAATCCAGTTTTGGTGTTTGATCTCTGCGGCTGAGAAGGGATCACCTTTGGTTTGGTGTATTACCTGAAGCTTCACATTGTTGTGCTGTTCGTAATAGTTGTTTCCAGAGTTGGGTATAACGTGTTAGAGTACTTTGATTACTTTTTGCAGTAACGAGTAACCTAATGTGTTAGTTTGCTGTTTGAGTAATAAAATACTTAAGTACATTTTCAAACAAGACATCAGTTACTTCTGTTACTTTTAGAACGCTGGTCCTTCAGCTCCGAAACAGCAATGGTTGTCGTTTGGTTCTAATAACGGAGATAACGTTAAACCTATCAGTCTGAAAGAAGCCACGGAGCTTGTGGCTCGCTACATGGTCGGAGAAATGCTGCCGTTGTCTACGGTGGAGTCTAAATAGGTAGAGTAGGACTCACCAACAGACATATTTCAGACTCAGGACTTGCATTATGCCTGGTACACGCTACACGCTGGTACTCACCAATTATCCCTGGTCGTCTTTCACGGCATGTGTGATGTCATCGGCTTATTCTTGTCCTATTTTTATTACTTTTACTATTATTGAGTCACTGTGTGTCTGTTCATGTGCCAGCCAACATGTTGTTGTAGTCACCTAAAAGCATCAGCAGATGGTAGGAGCTACATTTAAAGCGCAATACGTAAACTGTCAAGCTACTGTGTCTTCCACAGGAAGTTCTGACAAATGTTTCAGAATAAAAGCCTATTTAGAAAATGGAGGGATTCTCTCAGCCGAGGTTATAAGGGGCTTTTAATTTGAAACAAGTGTTGAGTTTGGAATGGCGGTGCGATATGTTAACTTTATAAAGACAACGGAGCAGATAAAAAGTAAATATATAAACACACAGAGGGATTAATAAATAACGGGCCGTCTATAATGTAGTTTGTTTCAAATGGAGCTGGGAGCCTCTGCAGTTGTGGTGAGTAAAAGCCCCGCCACTATTTTATTTATTTATTAATTTTATATACTTTATTAATCCCCCTGAGGGGAAATTCAATTTTTTCACTCTTTTTTATCATTAACACACAGGTCCGAAAGACACACACATGCACAAACAGGACCTATACATACACAAAGTGGAGAGATGTCAGAGTGAGGGGGCTGCCTTGGTCAGGCACCCCGAGCAGCTGGGGGGTTCGGGGCCTGCTGCCCCTATTTGTTAATGTTATTACTTTATATCCGACCGTGAGGATGTACCATTGTTTGCTAGCTTGATGCTAATGACAGTAACGTTAACTCAGCGGGCTGACAAAGTGCCTCTGCTGTTTCACACCATCATTTCCCCCTTTTACTCTGTGTGGTAACATCCCTAGAGGAAATATTAAAAACGCTGGGGTGTTATTGTCATACAGTTGTCTACGGCAGCAGATCGTTTGTGTTTCTACTGGTCAAAGTGACGGCTGTGATGGGAGAATTGGATCTCAGTGAAGGGCAAGTGGTCCATAACTTTAATTTTGGAGACAAAAAAAATGTAGGCTTAGCGCCCTGTGGTCCATTGCCCAATAGGAAATGTAGAATACTCAAAAGTACTTTAAAAGTGCTTGAGTTACTTTTCTCAAGGAGTAACGTTGGAAGTACTTTTAAAGTAACTGAGTTACTTTACTCAGGGAGTAACACAGTAAAGTAACTGGTTACTTTTTTAAAAAGTAATGCAGTAAAGTACTTTGATTACTTTTAAAGTAACCCTTACCCAGCACTGGGTGTTTCAGACCAGAGGTTTGAGGAGGAGTTTTTCGCAGTGGAAAGACTTTTATTATGACTTCCTGCAGCAACAGTATTCTTGTCATCTTTCCACCTGACAGAATTTAAGTATGCAAATCTCCCAAACTAGCGTGCTGCTTTGTGCCGTCCCTGTGCAGCACGACTATCATAAAATTGAGTCATGAGATATTGTATTTCAAGTCAAAAGTGAAGTGATAACAAAAGTAACTTAACAAGTTGTTTGGATTTGGGGTAACTGTAATATTATCACTGAAATTTTATTAGCAATTAGTTACACAACTCATTACTTGGCACTTGTAGGCAAATATGCTACTCTGTCAGGTCCAAAAGAATTGCATCCCTAGTACCTACAGTAGTGGGAAAACCAAGTATTGTCACGTTTTCAGAATTCTGACATCGACTTGGTAATGAAGTCCCGGCTCTCATGACATCCTTCACATGTGCATGACGCACCACTAATAAGTATGTCCCACATAGCTCACACTTGACAATGCACTTCCTTGGGTCCTCAGCAATACACCAACCAATCGTGAAGTCTATCAGATGAACAGTTGTCAAGAAACTTGAAAGACAGACACACACAGAATGAAACTCCTTCCATTTTAGTTAAATTTGGAATGTGTAACAACTAGGATGACTAAACGAATGGATATTGCAGCTGCCTTAATAATCTATAGATTATTACAGTCTGATTATTCAATGTTTTACCACATTTGAAAAGTTCAAATTTCAAATATAAAGTGAAAACCCCAGTCCTGACACCTACAAAAGACAGTCTATTTAGACCACCATCTACAGTGTCTGCAATTTCAAGAGACAAGGGAGCTTTTAATACCTGTAGCACCTCTCTACCACATTGTGTCTCAGTTTAGAGGAGACACTGCTTTGTTTGGTAGCAGACTTGGCAGGATGAGGAATAATTTGTTTTGAGGTGCTGAGCATGGTGATCAAAACTGAGCCAACGTGAGAGGCATACAGACTGAATCTCCTGGGACTGGCTGCACAGTGTGCACTGAGCTATAAAAACACATTCAGATGTGACAGGGGAGACATGTTGAGTAGTGTCAGGTGAGAACAAAACTGCAACAATTTTGTAACTTGGCTAAGAGTTTTCAATGGAATACAGAAGCATCTATTCATTTGTCATTAAATGCAGAATACTGTAAATTCACGAATAGGAACCAAGGCCTTTAGTCACCTCAGCTGTGGTTACCTTAATATATTCAGTATTGTGTACATCCCTCATTTTATTTGCTGACTTTTAATTCAAAGTACACACAGAAGATATTAAGTTTCATTGACAGCAGCTTTAAAGTAATTGCAAACTAGAATTACCACCTTGCAGTTGTATGCCTCAGCAAACCAGTCAAGCCACACTTAGAGTTTACATCCATGTCTGTAAAATCTTGGATACTTCACAGCCATCTTCCCCCGTACAGCACAGAAGATCAATACAGTCAGCTCAGGTTTAAGATGCACACCCAAGATTTTGTATCCAATTTAGTATCCAACCAAAAGATGACCTTTGATTGTTTTGGATTTAAAGTGTCATCACTTCATTTTATCCTGTTGGACATTTGTGTGGAAAATTAGGGTATGATTCTACAGTTACGGCCAAAAACATGGTTTGCAAGGTCACAGTGACCTTGACCTTTGAGCACCAAGTTCTAATCAGTTCATTCTTGAGAAGTGGACGTCTTTGCCAAATTTTGAACAAATTCCCTCAAGCCCTTCTTGAGAATCACGTTCATGAGAATGAGACAGATGAAAAGTCACAGTGACTTTGACCTTTGACCACGAAAATCTAATCAGTTCATTCTTGAGTCCAAGTGGACATTTGTGCCAAATTTGGAAAAAGTCCCACTGAAACCACTGGAAATTATTAGGGAATGAAAACAGTGTTATTGCTAATGTTTTTATCTGGTCTTTATAAAAATGGACTGAATTTGTTTGTGCTGACCATTGCTATTAATTGTTAATAGGCTATTATTTGAATTTAAGCTTTTATTTACATTATGTTTTGTGCAGAAAATGTGCAATGTATAAGTACACTTAGACAAAATATTGTCCTAACAAATAAATGAGACCCACTTGATATTTTGAATAAGTATATATCATAACAAACATATAATAAAATAACATGCTGCACAGGAAGAAAATATTTGGGAGCTGGACTGAGCAGAGAGTTATCATAAAACTGCCACATCTCCAGGGCAATACATGAACCTTCTTAGCTTCTCATACTTTATTCTGACTTGGGATTTCCAAAATCAATATTTGTCTTTTAAAACGCACATGTTCCTTCAGCTCAGTCCTGATTTATGAGCCAAACACATTGTGGAGAGGGATCAGACAGACAATCAGACAGATGAGACCTCTAAGGGGGCAGGTTTGAAGAGTTGAAGGGAATATGCTGTACGGTAATGCCTAATGGTCTTAA
The DNA here is from genome assembly GCF_011397635.1 of Epinephelus fuscoguttatus. Classification (NCBI taxonomy): domain Eukaryota; kingdom Metazoa; phylum Chordata; class Actinopteri; order Perciformes; family Serranidae; genus Epinephelus; species Epinephelus fuscoguttatus. Next base: position 36,526,956 of record NC_064767.1, on the reverse strand, counting down.
AGTGGGACCTGGACATAAGTGGGATCACTTAAACCTTTGTTTGAACTCCAGCAGCTGGAGTCTGTGTGCTCATCAGCTGTTTCAACCCACTGTCTCTGCTGACTGAGTCCTCTGCCTACCAGTCATAACCTCTTTTCCTTAATGAGATCTGGAGAAAATCCACAACTGTTAAGCAGTCAGATTTTCCATTAGGAGATGACAAACCTGATTCATTTCATACAGACAATGCTTTTGGAAAGATAAATCAACAACTGCTTCTGGACATGAGTGAAAAGCCTACAATGAAAGCTCAGGTAGTAACTGATGCATCAGTATTACAGTACTTCCAAATGGTCCTCCAGGAAATTGAAAGAAGTCATGTATCGATGAAGACAGCTAGACATGTGACAACCATCTAACCAGCCTGCAGATTCCTGGATCCACATGTAGGCTGGGAAGATGCCTGCTCACAGAGCCAGCAGCTGCCTGCAGCTTTTCCATCCCATGCAGTGACAATACAACATAGACTGCCAGTTCATTGTTCAACTGAGCTCCCAGCTGGATGAATGATGACAAGGGTCCAACTTTTGAGAAAGTAATGAGCACAAAACAGGCCCAGTACCACATGTCAAACTGTGCCCACAACTGTTTATTTTAATTTGGAGAGTGCTATCAGCTAAAATATGGATGATTAGCAAAGTTGGACTTGCTGACCAGGATCCAGGACACTGGAATAACAATAAGGTATAACTTGGGAACACGAAATGAAGTTTTTGTAAACCAGTAAGTCAGACTTGATGACGATCTCAGAACCAATGCATCATTCAGTAAGTGGGTAGAAGTGAGTGACAATATGCAGGATTTGATTTTTCCATATGTACCATTTCAAAACATTCATTACGTAAGATAATACATTCATATTGGTTCCTTCGATGTGAATCATAGTGGAAATGTTAGTTTGAAAAGCTTAGCCCCTTAAATTCAAGTTCACAGTCAAGTTTTTAATGAAGCTGACATGTCATGACAGTCAAGCACCACTTGTGGGGGGGGCAGCAATACGCCTATAGGTATCTAGGCTGCTGGAAACAGCAACAAAGAAGAAGAAGAAGAAGTGTTTACAATTAACAGAAGCTGTAGTGTTTGTTTCCGATATACCTGTGTTGTCCTACTTGCGTTTTTGCACCACAACTTAACTACAACACTCCTGCTGATCCATTTTGTCCTCTACAATGACAGACGAGAGCGAGAAGAAAAGGCGAACAAGTGTATGGACCGTTCAGAGGATGAATCTATAAACTTTGGTGATCCTCTGACATTTTTTATCTAGCACCACCATTTAATTTCATTACAAAATCAAAAATCTAAAGGCATTTAAGGTAAAACTGAGTTGCAAGTATTTTTTTATTTTCACAAGGTAAGTTAAGGTAAGGTAAAACTTTAATGTCCCCGTAGGGCAATTTGGTTTGCAGTCAGTAAAGGGAGACATAACAATACAATATGACAATACAGCTCACATACAGAACACCAAGACCACACACAGGACAAAAAACAACAACATGACTTGGCATCAATGACCATTAAAGGCAACTATTGCAGATGGGACAAAGGGATATCTGTATTAATGCTCTATCTATAGGTAGAGCATTTTGGAAGGATAAACCTCCGCCCTGAAGGAAGCAGCTGAAACTCAGCATGTAAAGGATGCAAAGGGTCGGACACGATGGACTGAGCCCTTGACATGAGCCTCTCCTCATAAAGCTGTGTAAGATTTTATATTAAGATTTTATAGTAACCCCAGAGATCTTAGAACACAGCTTGACCATCTTTTCCACTTTGTTCTTATTTTTCAGACTGAGATGGCCGAACCAACAAATGATAGTCAAGTCAAGGCTTAAGTCCTCAAATTAATGACCTGCATCAAAATGAGTACAACAAGGCTTGTGACTGCACAAACAACTAATTCGTTTTGTTTCCTTGACAAAGTTTTGGTAATCATTATCCTGTGAAATTTGTTATTTTTGCAGCCTGGCTGACAGAACAACTAAAATCACAGTCACTGTAACTTTAACACAGCATGATAGAAAACCTTCACTGTGAGCCATATTTGCCTGAATGAGAGTTATTGTTGATACAAACTAAAAAAAAAATAAAAAGGGCCAATTAAAAGTAAAAATTGATTCCACCCTCTTTGATTCTACCTTAAAAAAAAACAATTTCTATGACTTACTGTCAAGTTTACAAAGTTAACTTCAAAATACCTCCATGCCATTTATGCTTTCAACATACTGAAAGTAGTCACTGTGTTAAAAGTAGGAAAGAGAGTGAGAGGAGAGCCTGCAGCGTGACTCAGTTTCTCACCTTTCAATTAGTGTCTTCACTTCCACTCACTCTTTTCCTCCGTATTCCTCTCTAATTAACTGACATGTCTAATGAGTGGGAGCAACCAGGCGTGATATGGACAAAATATTTGCCTCAGCACAACAACAAAAGAAAAGCCTACCAAAAAATTAGGTGCTTTAAAGTTGGCAATACTTTCTTTTAGGAGAAAATTGCTATTTCACAGGGCTTAGGTCAGGAATGATCACTGATTACTTATTCCTGACTTTTATTCCTGTCAACCTTGAGACTGCTCTGATGTTATCATTTGAAACACGTCTTTTGGCTGATGCGTTCCAGACAGCCAAGGTTGAACTAAAGAACTGCTTTATATTATGGGGTTACTGTTTTATATTAATGGAAAGAAATAAAGTGTATCGAACTCCTAAAATGTAAAGCATACAAAGATAAGACGATGCACAAATAGGAGGCAGCTCCCTGCTTTATTACTTAAGAAGACAAGAAATGCTGAGAAGTAACAACAACATACAAGCTCCCCAGGTTACCCAAGCCAAAAACTGTTCTAGACACCAGCCAGGACCATATGTTGCTTTGTGGATAAAATCCCAGCCATGATGTCCTGGCTGTTCTGTGGCCTCATACTGAAGGAGATGGCCATGGAATTAAAAAAACAAATTACCAAATAATTGGTAAGGAAAGGAGACTGCCTACAGGATTAGTGCTAGTATTTGGACATTATATGTTTTAATGTCTGTTTCTCATCTTGTCTGTACTTCTAATTGTAAATCTAACATTGCTGCTTTTACTGTCCTGTATGCACATAGCCTGGCTCCAGACCACTGAATTAATACTAACATTTCCAATTATTTTCTTCGATTCAGTAGGTTTCTTGCTGTGTTCACTCATTGTTGCTTACCCAACTGGAAAACAACCAAGCCAAAGAGCCTTGTAGGGATTAAGAATGGGGACGTGATGAGAACAAAAATCCATTCCACACAAAAATGACTAAAGGCATGGATGAGACTGACATATCTGTACAGGTTGTTAACTTAGAAAAATGAGAAGGCTAAGAGTAAACACGCATCTAGGAACCATTAAGACCTGTACCAAATGTTATAACAATTCATCGACGAAATAATTACATATTTCACTACTTAGAAACTATGACCTGTTAGTGGCAGCAGATGAAAATTCTGTCTAAAGCCTCAATAATCTAACCAATAGTTGTCAAGATATTTAACTTTAGCACTACAGTCAATAGCATACATCCTGAGGAGATCATCAGTTTCTGGACCAAATTCCATGGAATGGATGATCCAACCAACCTTGCCATTGAACAAACTAAATTTAATCGACACATGTGACAATGTTAACTGAAGCAATGTCCGTGCTGTGTCTGTGTCAACTTTCAGTGATAATATCACAGTCACCCCAAAAAACAAATAACTTGTTACAAACTTTTGTTGTCACCCCCCTTTTGATTTGAATCCAACAATGAATCACATCCAGAATTCATTTCCGTAACTATTGTGCATGCACGTCACAAAGCAGAGAGCTAGCCTGCATGATGGAAACACTTACATTAAGTGGCTGGAAATATTTCAGTTGGTTTGATTTTGTTGGGAGGAAAGATGACAAGAACATTGTTGTTTCACATAGTGGTACTGAGACTCTTTCCTATGGGAAAATGGGAAAAACATGACCCTGTACCACCTGAAACATGTACTATTACCGACAACACACCCCACCAAAGGTGCGCACTCCTCGGCCATGGAGGATGTCTGCAGCCTGACACTGACTAAACAAGCAAAACTGGATTTTTATGGTGGACAGCTGCAGGCTACAAGCAACAAAGAACTAATGAAGCTTGTGGCTGGATATGTTGTGGATGAAATATCACGTATCTCCACGACTGACTCTCCGTCTTTCAGATAGATCAAAGCTATTTAGCCTAGCAGCTCTTACTGGAGATGACACTGATATTCACCTTTATACAGTCTACGATATTCACACAGAGGCACATGTGATTTCGGAATTTTGGGGAAAAAGGTTGCAAATCACCAATTTTGTGAAGTGTAACAGAAAAGTGACATGACGAGTACTGTAACAAAGTACTGTTGTCAGAGAAAAATAAGTAAAGTAATAATTTTACACTTGAAATATTACAATTGAAAAAAGTAACGAGTAATGAATTACATTTTTTTTAATAACGAGCCCAACACGGCTCAGTAGCAGGTGACTCAAGGTTGGTCCTACCAGACCAGCAGCAAAGCTGTGTTTTATTACTTATGGAAAACTTTTAATTTGTCACAGAAGAATGTGTTGTATTTTTGCATCTCACTTTAATTTATCATTTAAAATATATCTTTATATTTGTCTTCACAAAAGACAAAGACGGGATCAATACATACTGCTGTATTTTAGGCTGAATATGGTTTAAATAATCTTTTCTTCAATATACAATGAATGCTTATCTGACTATGTAATCTGCATATGAGAACTGTGGTACACAAAGACACCACCATGCTAGCATACTGTATGCATGTAAGCCTGCAATCTATATAGCATTAAATAATTCCATGGGCATGAAAATCTTAGACAACATTGTGGTTGTGCTTCTGCATCTAAACTTGTCATGTCTTGTCACTCTAATACACCACCTACACTATCAAATATCACGGAAACTACAGCAACCTGATATAATCATCAAGTCTCATCAAAAGTGTTGTCTTAATCGCTGGAAAGACAGTCTTACATTTACGTTCTAAAAGCAAAAAGAAAATACGGCCTGCCTGGACGACAGATGTCACTATGCAACCAGCGAGCTCTTGCTTATGCTCTTTAGAGACACAACTGTGTTTTTTAATAAGCAACAGAAAGTTTTGGCACAAGACAGTAACAGCCCCCGGAACAGCTTAAAGAGAATCATGGCTTTTTTCTTTTAATTTCCTGTCCCGTCAAATTCCTCCTGCCAAGCCTTCTCATCAGCCTAAATGGAGCTAACCCTCACAGTGCTTTGAGAGGAGACTCACTGGATCAGCCAAGTGAGCTATCCCATTACTGCTCTGACGTCTCTGGAGTAGAGGAGCGTCTCCAAACAAGCTCATAGCTGTTGAGAAAAGGAGCCTGGCTTGTCTTACAATACTTAGCAATTTTGGCTTAGGTTTCAAAGTTATAGTGATGGGAAAGAACAGCTGTGACAAAATATACCTAGTTCTGCTCTATCATGTGGTACGTTGGATAATAGCTGTGTGGATCAGGAACTCCTCACATTGCAATTAGGTAACCTCACTTTCACCTGAGGGTTAACGGGTTCATACATGGATGCTGAATCCTCTTAATAGCTGCTGCAATAACACGTTTGTCTTTAAGTCTGTCAACTATTGAACTCTGGTAGTGCCTATGTGTGTACATTATTCCGTTTTTGAGATATGCTCATTTTTATGAGCAGAGTGAAATGGCCTTGTGATAGATTCAGCATTCATTCCTCTGAATCTGCCGCCCATTTTTGCGCTGTTTTGTACAACACATAACATATTACAATGATGTTAAGTGTACAAGGTATTAACACGGAAAACAGAAGCCATAGTTTTCTCCTGTAAAAAGAAAGAATGTTCTAGTTATTATATTGTTTTTGTTTGTTTTTTTAAATTTTAGTTCAATATATACAGGATCATGCAAACAACAGTCTCCTGCAGCCATCACAGGGAAATTCCCAAGGAACATTTTGGCATAATTATGGCAAAATACTACTTCTGCACTGCACGTAAGGTAAGGTAAGGTAAGGTAACAATGTGATGACAGGGAAGACAGAAGCCTTAGTATTCTGCTGCAAAAAGATGAATGTTCTAAATAATATGGTTTTTATTTTAGATCAATATATTACAGGATTATGTAAACAACAAAATTCCGCAGCCATTACAGGAAAATTCCTAAGGTAAATTTCAGTATAATCACGGCAAAATACTATGTTTGCACTGCAGTTAAGTTAAGTAACATAAGGTAATGGCATGACAATGGGGAAGACCGAAGCTTTAGCTTTCTGCTGCAAAAAGAACAGATGCTCTAGCTAATATAGTTTTCATTTCAGATTGATGTATGTCCAGGATTATGCAAAAAGCAACCTCCTTCTGCCATTACGGGGAAATACCAGCGTAATTATGGTAAAATACCATGTAGGGTAAGCTGAAGTATGGTCATGGCATGATGACGGGGAAAATAGAAGCCTTAGCTTTCTGCTGCAAAAACAATGAATGCTCAAGCTATTATGGTTGTTATTTCAGATCTATTCAAACAGGATCACCCAAACAATGATCTCTTGTGGTTGTCTGTGGAATGTCTGTTTTTAAAGGGTTAAAGGTCTAGTGTGTAGGATTTGGTGCCATCTAGAGGCTGCAACCAACTGAGAAATCTCCCATGTGCCAGCTATGTAAGATATCTACAGTGGCTGCTACAAAAAAATGCTAATGGCCCGATCTAGACCCAGTGTCTTGTTTGTCCTGGGGTACTTTAGAAATAACAGGCTGGACTCCATGGAAGTGACACATTTTAATGATTATACACTACTACAAACATTGTTATGAATCTTATATGCCATTTCTATACCCCTAAAGCCTAAGCAATGGACCTTTAAAGCAGATATAATGGTTGATGCAGTCCCTTCAGACATTCTGCTCTGAATGAATCTAATCTAAATGTCTGGACAAAAGGTTAAAATTAAAATTATTTTTTTTAAAGAAATCAATCATACTATAGATATTTGGTGCTTGTTTTGACTTTGTATTTATTTGGTTAGAAATTGCCATTTCCCATTGGAAGAAATTCAAATTGTAGTACTCCTTATATTGGTGTTCTCAGGTGGGTGTAAATGTTTGCTACCAACTGAAGATACTGATACTGTAATTTGATTACACTTACAACTAAATCACAATAATATATTGGTACAATATCTGTGTACATCAATTTTAACAGTCTAACAGGGAGATTTTAGCACAGGTTTGACTAGCTAGAAGGATCACGTTGTCCCCTGTTGTGACAATCTTTCGTCGCTGTAGGTTTTGACAGTCTGGACATTTGCCATCACCACACTTGGACTACTTAGCCTATTTAGGGTCGCAGAGGGGGCTGGAGCTGATCCCAGCTGACGCTGGACAAGAAGCAGGTTACAGCCTGGACAGGTCACCAGACTATCACAGTGCTGACACACAGAGACAGAGAACCACTCACATATTCACACCTAGGGGAAATTTAGAGTTACCAATCAACCTAACCGGCATTTCTTGGGAATGTGGGAGGAAGATGGGGAAGATGGACAACCTGGAGAAAACCTGGAACCCCCCTGCTGTGAGGCGACAGTGCTAACCACTGCACCACCATACTGCCCACTAACACAAACTAGACCTGCTCTTTTCTGTAAAATCTGCAGGAGCTGCAGATGACTCAGTGGTAGTGCTGGAAAGAGTGTTGTTTGCCTTAGTATAGCCTGGGTCAGGACTTCTAAATATATCAAATCTTTATTTAGAAGCAGTACATATTTTAATATCTTGTGTATTTGTCAATCCAAAAGCAATTGCTGGCTTAAATGTAACTTCCACATATCCCTCTATGCACACATCCTTACTCAGCAGCATGTAAACAACAATCTCCCGCAGCCTCTGCAGCTGCAGGTCTACACTCGACTTGCACTGGCAAGAGAGTTCTTAGAGTTCCTAAGCTAAGTCCCTATGACCTGAGCCACTGCCATCCCGTACCAGTGCATACTATATGCAAATGGTACTCGAAAAAGCATGAGTAGAAAAATATTTCTTAATTATTCTAGCTATGCTACTAGCTTCCATGTTCCAAGTGGAATGCAAACTTTACAGCACATTGGGTTCACCCAAGAGTTCAATCATTCAAAGGGACACACAGCTTAAATTACTCATGGTTGGTAGCTCATAGGGGTGAGAATTGCCAGAGGCTCAACGATACGATATAATCGTGACCCTTATGTCACGATACAATATTATTGCAATTTCAAATGTGTTACGATATGCTGAGTATCGTGATAACATATATTGTGATTTGTTACTTTTTTTAAATTGTAAATTATGTCCCAGAAGAAAAACTTTGTCGACATCTGTAGTAAGTAATGAGAAAGTTTTCCGTCTATTCATCTCACTCATCATTTTATTTGCAGCAAAATGTATGAAGTAGACTGAAAAAGCAATTGATTATATTATTCTAGTATGCTACCTAAAGTTTAATTTGCATTTCTGATATGAATAATTCACATAATAAAAAAAACTTGGCACTGTGTGATGATATGATTTTGCCGCACAAAAATATTGGGATACAATGCTATATCATTTTTTTTCTCCAACCCCTAATAGCTACAGGATTTTTTTTTTATATTGGGTACGAGTTATTCGTACCCAGCTTGAGTATGACTTTACCCCCCTTTCACTCCCCCAACAATCAGCTTTCACATAAGAAATGTTTTTCCATTCTCGAATACACTTGCGTCAGGATCTACGTGATCTACGTTGCCATAGTGTAGAAAAGGGCACCGCACACAGACACTACTGCCCCTGGGACCGTCATCAGCATCGAACCGCAGAGCAACAAGGCAAAGCTGTGCGCCTCTTAAGAGGAGGAGCCGCTGCTCTTGGGTGCAGAGCTTTCTGTCTCCCATGGTAACAGGTAGAAGGCAGCAGTAAAGCCAGATCTGTACGCGATGGGCTGTGCTGCCATCTGATATAGAGGCATCAATATTAAATTGAGTCTGTTTCATAACCAGTAATAGATTCCTTGTAGTCATGTTACATAGCAGCTCACTGACACATTTTGGTACACGTGGTGTTCACACCTTATGCGTACACTACTGAAGTACACAGGAACCGTATTCAAGACCACCTTTTATAGTGAAGTATGGATCAGCGTACCCTGTCTAGGTACATTACACAGTGTCCACAGTGATCAAACTGGACTTTGGGTTTATGTTCTCAGATTTGGGTCCTGATGTAAAAGCAAGGGGAAAAAAGGGCTTCGTGTCAAGAATTATACAGTATCATGTTCTTGGGTCAGTTGTGCGCCACAAAGGCTGACCATGTGTCTCCTAGCAATGCTGGCTCTCACGTCAGTCAACTAATGCCATGAGAAACACACTTCTTGAAGCCCAGATGTGTTTTCTATAAATATCCAAAAACAGTTTAATCCTCTTTTGAAATGTTAAAAAGTATGCAGAAAAGCATTAGCATTCTTATAGTTCATATTTACTTACACAAAAAGAGAGAAGAACTCCACTTTCGGTTTAGCTTTAAAAACAGCACCTCATCATGATACTTTTATGAAGCTTTATTCAGGTACCCTGGTGCTGCCTGTCCTTTTGCTGCAGGAATAATAAATGGTGCTCTAATACTGAGTGCAAATACATTCGGAAGCAGTAGCTTGAGGAAAACAATTATTTCTCAAAGGGCCAAAGACTGGGAAAAGCAATAGCCAAAAAAAAAAAAAAAAAAAAACTTGAGTGTTCTGTGATGGCTAATGTTTCACCAGCACTGAAGAAGCAGTTTGAAGCTTGTCAGGAAGTTCTAACTTGTTTCATAAAAACAGTGAGGTGGTGTTTGGGGTTGTCAACATGGATTTATGGTTTTGTTTTCCTCCACTTGTGCTCAGCTTTTTTTTTTTGGGCAGTTCTCCTTTAGGTGAGTCATTTCATTAGTTCTGCACAGTGGTTTGTGTTTGGATGGAGTCTTCTTCAGTTTGTTGATGCAACACTATAAAAAAGATAGCCTTCAGCTTAGTATTGGTATTGTTGACTAATCACTGCAGGGGAAGAGAATATGTTGGCAACACGGAATCTGTACCCAAAGAACAACACCTCCACAGATTAAAAAATATATATCTTAAATGAGAATTGTCTATCACATTACAAGTTAAAAATAAACATTCTGCTAAACTCTGCAGTTTTTTATTCTGCATCACTTCTGAAAACTAAAGAAAAAGCAGATTCTGTTTGGGTCTGATGAGAAATAAAAAATATGATGAGTAAGACAGCCTCAGAAATATGATGATATTTCTTAACAACCACCTTGAAAACAGTGTCATACGAACAGTGGAGTGGCAGTTATAAACATTTAAGTCAGTTACAGACAATTAAGACCAATACTGACCAGGACTCTGAATCCGCCACAAACATTTTCATTTAGTCCAGGAAAGTCAAGGCATTTAGAAAGTCACATACGATGTCTTTACTTGTCTATTTAGACTGCAAACTGTCTAATTTCAGTACAGTTAAGGTTGAGGTATTGTTCAAAGTCTGAGGGATTGAAGGTTTTAAGACAGTGAGTGATGTTCAAAGAAAAACAGGACACTGATAGACACATTATTATCCTTACATGTGTGGCTGCTGTGTTAAATAAGGCAAAATCTTAAACTGTAAATACATGAAAATTTGTTTCATCAAGTATTTCTGACTTCTGACTCAGTCTTATGGTCAGAAGAATGCAAAATGAGCATATCTAACTACAGTGTTTCTGTAGTGAAATAACAATTCACAAAACAATAAACTATTACTTACAGATGTGAAGGCCAGGAGTTCCTCTGCAGTCAGTTTGTGTACAGGGTTATTCTTCTGGAAGTCAGTGCTGCAAGACAACACTCTTGGTTAACAGTATATAAATGATGGCAGAACAGCCTGGCGCTAAACTGAACAAAAACCATAAACCCAACAGTTTGCATCTTATTTCTGCCATTGATAGCAAGCGACAATACCAATAGATGTACAGTACAAAATCATTCTTTAAAGTCTGGGTAAAGCAAAATCATATATTTCTTCTCAACACATTATACATGTTAGAAAATACTTGTTGAAAACGTGTGAAAAGACTGTGAATTATGTGAATTGTGGAGCTGGTAGGGGTGGGAATCACTAGAGGCTCCACGATGCGATATTATCACGATACTTAGGTCAAGATACAATATTATTGTGATTTTAAACATGTTGCGATATGCTGAGTATCATCATAAAATATATTGCGATATATTGCAATTTATTACCTTTTTTTCAACTGTAAATTATGTCCCAGAAGGAAAGACAGAAGGACTTAAAAAGCAACTAATTATATTATTCTAGTACACTACCTAAAATTAAATCTGTATTAGTAATAATATTCATTTATATAATTAAAAATCAATACGATATTGCCACACAAAATATCATAATGCTATATAGATTTTTTTCTCCCACCCCTAGGAGTTCGACTGTTCAAATTTTTGTGTCATTTCTATATCCAGGATTTTGGGGCAGCCCTCTAATCATGGCTGGATGACGCAATGAAGTCATCCTTAACATAACCCTTTCCCTAATATATAAAAACTTTCTTTGATATAAAAACTTCATCACTGCTAGCTTCAGAGCACATAGCATCAGTGTCATTTCGTTTCATTATATCCCACAAGCTTTCTTAGCACTTTCAGTCTAATATATGCACAAAGCACATCTTTGTTAAATGCAACAATTACATAAACACATGCAAAACAGCTGTAACTAATGTACCTTTCAGTCTCAGAATCAGCTACCCAGCCCACTGGCAGTAATGGCTCACTATAGTAGGTGTGTGCTTTGTGCTAATGTTAGCTGCTGAATGAGAGGCTATCACTACACAGCGTCTCCCTCGTTCTTCGGTTTGGAGGGTGTGTGCTGTGCTACCATAGACTGTGTGTGCTACTGGGTTAGCTGCTAATGCAAGTCTGTTGTTGCGGAGGCTTGTTCTTTAGCCTGGGGTGTATTCGTGTTCAATGCTACTGGGTGAGCTGCTAATGAGAGACTGTCGCATTGCAGAGACGAAATCTTTGTTTCATCTTCTTTGACGGACATGTCCCCAGCATCTCAGAGGAAAGAATAATGCTTGTTTATTCACAACTTCGAGACCTAACTTTATATGCTTGGTGGGATTCTGATATTTCAAATTTGGCTGGGTGGTTGATGACATATTTTTTTGTGGTATGACAAACTCCTTCCAAATATTTATTTTCGCTTTACCTGGACTTTATTTATATTCCCTCAGGAACTGTGTGGACAATTTTTATTTTCTCTGTGACATGAGCAACAGTGAGAAGGTTTGCCTTGTTTCATTACATGCATAGCTGAATGTGAACAACAGCCCTATAAATGCACAACAATGCAATCACATTGAGGATCACGTCTATATGGGTTACGGTTAGAATAGCTGTTTCTCAGCATATTTAAAAAAGGTTGCATCTATGTTAATTGATCACTCATTTAATACTCGACCTAGTGAGCAAACTAAGTGACCCAAATCAAACACACGTACAATGTTACATAATCCCTGTGCACAATAACACAGGCTAGTATGCTAAAATGCTCAAGGTGGCTCAGCCAGCAGTGACTGAGGAACTTTGGTCTGTGAGGATATTCTACTGTTTTTGACAATAATCTTTGATCACTAGCACTGATGTTGCCACCACCATGCTCACCATTTTGTGAAACATGGTGGTGGCAACATATTGCTAAGGGGATGCTTCTCAGCGTTAGGGACATGGAGACTGGTCAATATTAAGGAAAAGACATGACCTTAAGCATGCAGCCATAACAACACTGGAGTGGCTTCAGGACAAGTCAAACTGTCCTTGAGTGACCCAGCCAAAGCCCAGACTTAAACCCCACAACATTTCTATCCATTCTGACGGGGTTTGAGAAGATCTGCCATGAAGAATGGGATAAACTTCCAAAGTTCAGGTGTGCAAACCTTGTGGAGGCTTACCCAAGCAGACTCAAAGCTGTAGTTGCGGCCAAGGGGTGCTCTACAGGGTACTGAATTATACTTATGTTCATAACACATTTTGATTCTTAATAAATTTGTCACTATGGGTTATCAAGTGTACATGAATGGATAATGTGATATGAACATGTAAAGGCTTAACATGTTTTCCAAGATGTTAGTCAAATCAGAGGCAGTATCTCCTGACGTGACAGAAAAACGAATAATGCATGTATGTATGCATGTATGTATGTGTAATGCAGGACCATCTAAAGTTCAGGTTACACAACTGGTAGATTAACATGATATAAGTACTCTCCTTGTGAAGACTGGAACACACAAAGCCTTTGTTGTCACACTGTTTTTAACACAACTGTGTTTTAAGCTTGGATCAAACAGAGTGCTGCAGAAACAGTGCTGAGCTGACTTACCAGATGCCCAGGATGACAGCCTGCTCCTCAGCGCTGAGGTCAGGGAGCTCATACTGATCTGGCTCCGCTAAATTAATCTTATCCATCACAGTGTCATCACCCAGACTGTAGTCCTGTAAACATATGGAAACACACACAGAGTCCAATGAGTGCACGCAGGCTTAAACCACGGTGCATGAAAACAACTAAAAGCCACCAAGTGAGCCAGCATGCTTTTTTCGGATTAAGAGTTACATATTTTTTGAGAAATTGCTTGCAGCCACAACCTTTAAAAGAAAAACTACAACTATGAGAAATACAACTTTTAGACTGGATTCCTCACGCATGCCGCTGCTTAGTGGGTAATTTCTTGAAAATGGGCGATGGTTAGTGGTTAGCTCATATTTGATTTAACTTTCACTGATAACTTGCACTAGTGGACAATTTTCAAAAGTGCAACCAACTGCAGGCAGCACGATTTATTCAAAAATAACAAAAAAAAAAACCCCAAAAAAAACACTGGATACAAGATATCAAGTAACAATACTCGAACTGGGATTATAATTTACATCAACAAATGACACAAAATTTAAGAGAAAAAAACACAGCCACAACAAAAAATTATTTCAGACAAGTCCCAGAGTTATGAAGCGATCAGAGACATCTTTCACTTTTCTTAGTCAGAACTGGACCAGAAGCTCCATCTGGGTCAACTGCTTTCTTGTTGGGTAACACATGCCTAATGACTGCAGCCAAAGAGGAAAACCTTGACAAATCTTTTAACTTGTCTTAGGAATTATGAATCATTTTTTATTTTAGCATCACCACATTTTGATTACAATTAGTGGCTTTCTGATCTTGGACCAATCTTACCAATTTATTACTTTTAAGCAATCTTTGAACTGCAGAATGAATAAAAAAGGTAGTGCTGGTTATTGATAGCTTGGGCTGTAATGTTATGAGTATTAGTCCCAACCCATTCAGTACAACCTGTTCAATTCAGCATGACTTTCAATATTTAGTATTCTTTATTTGGGTATGCCCTGTGAAGAAAACAGTTACAGCTAAAATAACCTAAGACAATCTGATTTAGACTACAGCTTAAAAAACAGTAACTTCTAAAGTGCACGTTTTACCGGAAGAGCTTTGGAAGTCTTACCAACTTACCTTTGTGTAATTTTGTTGGATTTTTTCTTTTTATGGTGTTTTTACTTCCATTTGGTCTTCACTGTAATTCTGTTATTTTGTTATTTTTTAATGTAAAGAACTTGCCATTCTGCACTACAAGGCACTTTAAATATAAATGTCTGCCACCTAAACCATACAAAAGGAGTTAGCCCTTGGATGTAAAGGTCAGGCAACATGCATTGTAGATATGGCGACACCCAAGACAAATGAGAAAGCTTCCAGGTGTGGCAGAGCCTATAATGTCGTTGAGATTATCATTAGGAAGCATTATGGTTTTCCAGTAAGTTACGTAAGTGAGGAGTTCATTCATCTTAACAGTATTAAATATCTAGGAAAATGATCTACAGATGGTCTTAGATGAAAAAACCTGGCTAACTATTGTGAAAGAATACATTTCTTATGTAGGTAACAGTAAGAAAACGTGCGGCAGGCACTGGAGCGAAGCCATTGCGTTGTGCATGCCATCCTGAGCACCATTTTTTTTCAGGGCACAACAGCTGCACCCTGAGATAAACAGAGTTCAACTTTAACAGCACAGCAGTGTGCACTGCATGTGATGAGGACCAACCAATCACAGCCAACAAATATCTTTCCCTTTGTCCATAAATATCAGTCTGTGATAAATTTTACCATTTTAGTGCAAGGCTGCCAGAGCTTTACAACTGTCCCACAGACAACAGGCCTCTACACAAATAGCGCCTAGAAGAAGATCAGCTCTGCACTCAGGATTTCAGGTAAAAGGGCTATGATATGATAATGGTTGAGGTTGCCTAGCAACCTCAGACGCAACCTGCCACAGTACTCCTGAAAGCTGGCACAGAAAAGGCACAAGAGTAGCACCCAGCACCCAACCTTGCGTTTTCCAGGCAGTTAAAGACGTGGCATGTGTACGGCTCTTTATAAATCTGTTTTGGCAAAGCCAAATTTAATTTGGAATTTAATCCATTAATTCTGTCTTATGACACAAACAGAACTAAATGGAGCCTCCCCGTCATACTCAATAACCACCCTCTAGAAAAAGTAGAACATTTTAAGTACTTGGGTACAATTATTGATCAGACACTAACTTTCCATGAAAACTCAGAGCATTTTTAAGAGAGCCAGTCAGTGTCTGTTTTAAATCAGGAAGCTGAAGAGCTTTGGTGTTAGCCAACGCATACTTAAATTAGCATACAGAAGCCTGGTTAAAAGCATTTTATCATTTAACATTATAGCATGGTACAGCAACCAAAGTGCAAAGAGCAAAAACAAGCTCTCTAAGACTGTCAACATTGCAGGGAAGGTGATAGGCAAGTCACAGAAACAACTTAGCAATACATCTGACAGTGCTGTACGCAGGAAGGCCAAACACATAATTGCCTTTATCTCACATCCATTACACTCAGAATTTGAGCTGCTCCCGTTTGGGTGTTGACTAAGGTCCCAAGAACCAGTTGGAACAAATATAAGTAGTCCTTTATTTCCTGTGCCTTACAGGCAATGAACACAGAATGTCTGTATCAGAGAACACTCATTTTATAAGATGTGCTCTCTCTTATTAACTATATGACTTACTGATCATATCTGCCATTTTTCAATATTTTATCATAGATACTGTAAACTGTACTTTTTTAATGGTGTTTTGTGTCTGTATGTAATTTGCTGTGTTTGAGAGAAGCCAAAGACAATTTTCCTTGTTTAGATATATTAAATGATATGCCCTATTTTCAATTCATTAATGCAGAGTATTAATTACTGTAACATATTTTGCTAAGATAGTTTTACTTTGGAAAAATGAATCTCCTCCAACTTTTGAGCCGTTCCTAAACCAAGACAGTTTTTACCTTAAACCTAGATTAACTCTAGAGAAACATGACTGTTATTATATTTTTCAAGACCTTTGGTTCCTGTTATTTTCTTGCTTGGAAAACTTTCAGGTCATGAGCCTTTAAGGATAAAGGAACACTATAAATTAAGGACATGTAACGATAGTATTACTTAGAAATGTGTAGCTGCTTTTGGATACTTTGTTTTGTTTTTTTCTTGTTTTTTCGTTTGTTCGTCTGCTTACTTGGGAATATGGTGGTGACTGTATGTTCATCCATTGGTGATTGCTGATTATTGTACAGCATTGAGAAATTAAAAGTTGAGGGAAAAATGTCACTGCAACACTTGACAAAGACTGGGGGAATGGACCAAAACTGTGTGCTGATATTGGTGAGTAGTGTTGGGGTAACACGTTACAGTAAAACATTACCATCCAAAATAAACTGTTTATCGTTTTTATTTTTCATTTATCCACACTGATCCACACCACTCCACTTCCACCAATGCACCACCAGAAAAAAATATCATATGAAGGTTGTTGTGTCGTGTCATGTCATTACAGGCTACATTATAGGCCTAGAAGGGTGCTGGTGATCGACACATCTGGGACTGTGCCTTATCATGTGCGGTGTGTTTCCATTAAAGCACCTGCAACGTCTACAATGTGTCCCTTCAGATTTTGCGTCCTAAGGCTGCTTGATAGCAGCAGGAGTAAGGAGCTGGCCTGCACATCTAGCCCGAATGATGTTAGTATATACTGTACATGTTTCCATTCACATCTACTACAACTGCAGAGCAAAGCCAGCACAGCCCCATTCTTATGTATGACTCTCTCCCCGGTGCTGTAGCTGACCGGCACACTGGGAACCGGCAGGTGGATCTTCCAGCTCTGGTGTATTAATTTGTGCATGCCAATCCGTTTGTTGTGCTAACCTCAATATTTGTTTGTTGTGATTCATATCATAGGCCCACATATATTCATCTATATCTTACAATTATCAGACTTTGGTCCTCTGCCTGGCCCTCACTGTGTCCAAGGCTATTCATATATTTTAAAAGGTCTAGGCTATTTAATTGTTCTGTATTATCACACTACTATTAATATAAATTCAAGGAATTTTAAAACAAAGTGGTAACCACTGTATGTGAATGCATGACTTGGTCAGACCTGCGCAGCACTGGATTTGAAATGAACTGTAATAAATTAGAGCTTCTGTGCTTTGATTAGCTGCTGTGAAACAACATGACCTTCATCCATTTAAAAAAACCTAATCATTCTTCTAAGGTTATTTTGGTGACTTACTACTCTACACAGAGAGTGATACTGTGAAGTAACTTTTTACATTCAAATGAAAGTAACTAGTAATATGTAATGTATTACATTTTAATAGTAACTTGCCCAACACTGTTGGTGAAGCGAAGTTGATATGTCTTTGGAAACAGAAACTATCCAACATGCTAAACAATCAGCGACAGCACTGCCTGAATGCATCCATTACAGGGCTTGAGAATATCTTTGTTGTGACAATGGAGCATTACTGATACATTGACAGCGTCCAGTGCTTGAGTGTCATTTTTTAATTTTTTTATTCACTTTTTATTGACATTCAGCGACAAATGTAGTGTACATCTACTTCAATTATCAGTCACAGAATATCAGCCCGAATGTCCTTTTTTTGTTAGGACAAAAAGAACACACACAAATAAAGAAAAACATTACAAGAATATTAACACATAGGGAGTGAGATGTGGTTATTGCTACATACACACAGTGTATTATCTCAGGTTAGCCGAGTCAAAGTCCGACATGCGTGGTATTATATAGTCCATCCATTTCTTCCAACGTGAAACAAATAGGTCCCTCTTGTAATTCACATGCGCTGTCACTTTCTCCATCCTGCAAATGTCCATTGTGATGTCCATCCACATGTATTGCATTATGTATTCCCTTCCAGTAAGTTTTAATAACATGACAGTCCCAAAACACATGATAATGATTTGCATTTGTATTTCCAATTTCTCCAGCAAGCCAGGGAGTTACCATCATAATGGAATTTTTGGTAGGGTGTGATGAAGTATCTTGAAGTAATGATGAGTTTCATTTTTTACAACAAGAATTGTGAACAATGAAACACCAGTGGTTTTTGTTCAAATTAAGAACAAATTCAGTATTCTCTCTATTAATAATGTTTCCCCCTCTGTAAGAAAATAATCTTGACACATGACCCTAAAACTGAAGTCCAAACCTAACCATGGATTTTGTGTATCCTGATACCTCTACTGATCAGATGAAGGACTGATTGTGAGGAAACAGAATGAAAGGCACAGTGTTACTTTCATGAATGTAAATGTGCCTCTTTGTTCCAAGAGACACAGTACACTGACCTACACGGCACTTTGTCTACTAATCAGAACTCAAGTCCAGATTACCTGAGAGTAGTGCCAAGTGCTTTGCAATGTCTCACATTTACCTATTGTCACACACAGTCAGCAGTAGAGGTTAGGGGTTCAATGTCTTGCACAAGCACACCAAGATATGTCAACAGGAGGAGCCTGGGATCAAACTGCTTACCCAAAAATTAGGCATTCAGAACTTTAGGACTAAACACTGCATGGCCGTCAATGACAGTCAAGTGCATTCCTCTGGTCTGCTCTTGGCAAACATATTGATGCAAAAAGAGCAAACTCATTCCAATGCTGCGACAATGTGGTTTGGCACGAGCAACAAGAATACTAGATTGGACTTGTTTTCATTAGAGTAACACAAGAATGCCAAGTCCAGTCAGACCCACAGAGGCAGAAATGGCCCAATTTCCCTGCTGGCAGTGGTTTTGATTTGCCAGTGATGAAGTGAGTTCTTTCTTTGTCTCTCTCTGCTTTTCTTCTATCCATTCAAGATAGGAAGCCAGTGAGCTCTAGTTAATGACAGCCTTGATTGAGGCGATTTACTCCCCCTCCCCCAGTAATGAGGGCGTTAGTGGTCTGAGCACAGCACAAGGAACTGAAGCTGGGCCATGGCCACGAGACTGAGAGCTCCATGGACACAATCCAGCAAAGGTTTGGAGGATTTCAGAAATTATACAAAATAGGGGGGAACCAATGTTTCATTCCTGAGTTCCTCAGCAGCAACTTAGCACTATCTAAGAAATTCCATGGCTTAAGTTTCTCTACTGTCTCTGTCTGTACTAAGGTTATGTTTATCGCTCAATTTTTTTTTTTTTTAACAATATCCAAAACAAACTGACAGATTTCAGTGAAATTTGATAAAATGTTAGACCATGTGCCAACAAAGAACTTCTTTCTTTGTGGTGCAAAAAAGGGCCAATGAGTGACCATATATAAAACCCTTCATGTTTTCACTTATAACTCCTGAACCGTGGGGTGTAAAGCCCAGTATACACTGTGCGATGTCGGGCTGTCCTAGACAAAAGATGACCAAACATGAAAGAACCGTGGTCCTATGTGCACAGTGAGATAAGTTCAAGGATGGCTTTTGTCACTGTCTTACGATCAAAAAGACAGGCTGGGATAAAATTCTGCTGTTACTACCTACATCTATTAACCAACTAATAGAAATGCAGCATGAAATAATGCACTGGTATTAAACACAGATAAACAGATGGATAGCAGCTTGCCATGTAGGCAAAACATGCTAACAGAAATGTGTGGGATTCCAACAAAGAGGAAAACCTTGTGGAGTTGTGGCAGCAGAAGCCTTGTGTGTATGATGTGTCCTCCAGCTCTTACCATGATTGCATAAAGAAAGACAAAACGTGAGGAAATAGCAGTGGAGTTGCAGCTGCCAGGTGAGCAATCTAGCAGCTAGCAAACACATACACATACACACACACAGACACAGACAAACCGCAGTATAGTGCCCACAAAACTTTAGGTTATTTAATAATGTGACCCTCTATGATGTGCTTCCCAGTTGGAGAAGTAATATCCTATGCAGCATCCTTGCACACTCAGTAGGGCTGCACGGTATTGGAAAAAACTGACATTGCGATTATTATTAATTTTTTCAATATATATTGCGATATTAAAAAATACAAGAATTTTTACCAGATGACTTGAATAGCTCTATTTGGAAAGAATTAAGTTGACTCACCATGACACCATTGTATTCATATAATACCCTTCTATTAATCCAGGCTAGGGTCAATGATCTAATTTGTCATACTCTAAAATAAGGGGGTTCATCTGTGAAAGAAGAAGATTGCTGGTATATAAAAGGGATCCAGGAGGCCATGTCTCTGTACTCCAGATTAAAACAGAGCATTAGGGATATCATCTTTTTTATGTACGAAATAGTTCCATATTTCGGACGCTGATCTTCTCTTGGGGACTAAATCCTCCTTTACTCTTTCTCCCTCTTGCATGTCGCTCATTTTCAGTATGTGACTGCAGCATGTGCATGAGAGGGGGAGGGGCTGCTGAGTGCTCAGAGAGAGAGAGACAGATTCAAGCTATTGATTCACGCTACCTATTCAAGTGCTGGAATTTGTTATTTATGTGACAACGCCTGAGCGCAACACAAGCTCCGCTCCATTTGCTGCTCTTCTGAAGCAAAACAAAAGTTTACATGTTCTAAAAAAAGAGAAAACATTGCATATCCTGTGATGTTACTATCGCACACGTGCACATAGCGATGGCGATGTTCAAACAATATATTGTGCAGCACTAGCACTCAGTATGGGAAACTATAGCATCATATGCTGTAGCTATGTAATATTCTTTATTTGGGTAAGCGCTGTCTTCATAAAGTCTGCAAACATCTTGATGTCGTACCCAAGTTCATTAGAACCACATTGCACAGTGTACCTAAACTGATAAGACTGCTAAAATCTTACAGTCTGTAGGAGGCGTAACAGATAAATGCCTTTTTGCTGTATTCTTTAATTAAAGATACATTTTTCAAGTCCTCAACAAGTCCTCCAAACTAAATAACATAATATGTTGTTTGTGATTGCCTTTGAAAACAACAGTGTTTCTGATGTAATGCCCAAAATGGTAGGGTGACATCATTTGTCAGTGCTTTCTAAAAGGAATCAAAGCAACAAAAAAGA
The DNA here is from genome assembly GCF_011397635.1 of Epinephelus fuscoguttatus. NCBI lineage: Eukaryota > Metazoa > Chordata > Actinopteri > Perciformes > Serranidae > Epinephelus > Epinephelus fuscoguttatus. The sequence goes on along the minus strand of NC_064767.1, from coordinate 36,505,404 downwards.
TTTGCATTGTAGGTGTCTTATTTATCACCGCTATGGCATAGGTTTGGTTAGGTTAAGAAACAAAAACTAACTGGTCTAGGTTAGGGAAAGACTTTTTTGGGTAAATTTACTCTCTGGTTAAGGTGCTGGAAATATCCTGGTCCAACCACATAAACTGTTGGTAGAAAACTGGAGACCAACAGCTGTCCTCCATGTCAAAGTCAAACACTGTGTCCTGCATCCATCCACACCAGCCCCCTTCATACATTTTTTAGGGTTTTTAAACATGTAACAATACTTCTGCCTTTGCTCTTGACATCCATAATTTTTTCTGCCTTTGATACAGTGCCTTTTCACATCGGCAGCAAAGCAGCAAGTCCAGACATAGTCTCTCCAGTAACGTCTATAAGCTCAACCTGGAGGATACCTAAGCATTCCCAAGCTAGATGAGATATATAATCAGTCTAACATATTCCAGGTGTATTCAGGGTCTCGTAGCAGTTGGACATATGCAGAAAACCTCCAAAAGGGAGTACCCAGGAGACATCTTTATGAGATTTCCTGACCAACTCAACTGCCTCCCTTCAACGTGAAGTAGCAGCGGCTCTACTGTGATTTATTATATTTTATTATCTTGGTTTTTTGTTTTTTGTTTTTTTTCTGCTGGTCACTCAAAGTTTCCAAACATAATTTCTCCGAATGCTTACAATGACAATGTCTTATACATATGGCTGTTTACATGTATATGCATATGTTATAATTAATTGTTTATACTGTGAAGCTTGTTCATAGATGTAAACTTTGGATTGTGAGAACAGTAGGTAATAAATTCTGCCTTCACCTTTTTGGTCATGTTATAATATCACTTTAACACTGATTCATTATTACGTGGCTGTGTAAACATTTTAGTACATCTCTGTTTTCAGCTTTTATCATTATCTATTTTAACTTAAGAACAGAAATAGGGATTTATTATTTAAATAATAACATGTATTATGCATGTGTTTCTGTTTTTTCCCCACAAGACCAAATGACACATTTCCATCGAATTAGAAAAAAATCAATAGCAACTGCACAGTTACTTTTTTGTTTTGTTTTGTTTTTCTGACTGAGTTTTTTATAGTCTTAAAACTAAATGTATGGGCCACATGTCAGTGTGACGTACTTTGGCTTCATTTTTGCGAAATAGCAACAGACAGCTTTTATAGTTTGCCTAATCTTTTAAACATTTTAGATAGAGGGTGCAGTGCAGTGCATGGGAACATCGTTGGGTGAACAGTAGCAACAGGCTTCAGACGGTATTAAGGGCCCAGAGGTGGACGTCTCCCTCTGCTGATGATGTTGGGTATTACAAATTATTTGCCCCTGTTGTTAGTCAAAGGGTACCAACAGTAGCTCTATCTTTAGAGTCGGGTTTATAGACAGTAATTTTTTAATCAAACCTTTATATTACGTTGGTTTGAAGGTTTTTATGCCGGCCAGTTATCCCTCCTATCCCCTTAAAGATTTGTTTGTCTTGTCAGGCCACAACAGATATCGAATATCTTGTCAGCCATACATCATCAAATACAAATCACCTTCAGCTTCCAAGAAATCACAGATCATAAAACAGATTTCAGTCCTTAAAGTTATTTGAAGTAATGGTTAAGACTACAGTGTGACTACTGTACATTAGTTTGCAAGTCCCCATACCAGCCAATATAACACACTCTCTGAAGTGTTCATACTCTCTTAAATAAAAAGTTCAGAATTCAAGTGGCAGATAAATCTGAAAAATTCAGTAATCATCAATCATAATGATGAAGTAATGTTGGCTATTTAGGCCGGCCTTTTGTTCAGTTCTCTCTCTCCACCCAGCTGCAGCAGCACCTTTGTGGTGCCAGGTATCCGTTTTTCTTTTCAAACCATCAACTTATTTCAATAAACTTAAATGTAGTAAACTCCTCTCCTTGTTTTGTGTCCATTGTTATTTTTGGTGTTGAGCCAGCCATAGCATAATAATGGGGGCTCGTCCGGGATCCTTTCAAACCTAGATCTTTAGTTTTTAGTTAGTGAGGTCATCTATGTGTAACCACATGAGGTAGTTTTTGAACTTTCCCAGTTGAGTGAGTCGGCAGGTGCTGGAGAGACCAGCACCAGTTTGTTATTTTGTGTGATAGCCCTGGGGTGGCCCCTGGCGTGCCCGGGTGCATCACTGAAGATACTTAGGTAAAGTAAGGTAGCAACCCCCACAGGTAGAAAGGGAACTGGGTTAGTTCTAGACTAGGAGATTAGACATGCTAAAAATCCTGTTTTAAGTGTAGCATGTGGCTGCCCATGACGACCTCTGTGAGGCCTGCTTTGTGTGTGAACTAGTTGTAGTTAGATATTTGGGGTTTGGGTTGAGCATTAAAAAAAACTGTTCTTGTTGATTAGCCCTTGTACCTTTTGTGTGTGGCTACTAATTTAGCAGCCATTGTGGCTTGTACTCACTTTTGACAGTGTGAGTTGTTTATTGTGTAGTTCTGCTTTTGCAGTCTGCACGTTGTGTGGTACTTTGGAGGGTATTCAATACTGACTGTACTTTAGTGTGCAACAGTTTTTTTTGTTTGTTTTTTTAAATGTTTGTGTTTGCTGGCTGTAATTTGTTTGTGGCTTGTAGTCACGATTTGTACAGCTTTTGGGAGACCCTTTGTGAAGTTAGTCTCAATGGTGACATTTTGTGGTATGGTGGCATTCAAAATGATAGAAGATGCCATTTCATGGTTAGCAGGCCAGAGTGAAATGTCTGGGTATGCTACTATCTTGCTTCTCATTGAGTAGTAGTACTAGTAGTATCCATTTTTGTGTGTGCCATCATGGCATTTGAGCTGGACAGGTTTGTTAAGGACCCCGACGCTCAGCAACTCTTAGGCTGCACAAAAAAAGATCTTCATTCTGTAGCAGAACACTATGATATTGATGTTCAAGGCAATTTAAGAAAAGCGGAATTGTGTACAAGCAGTGTGTTTTTTCTGAAAAACCTGAGTTGCCCAATCAGCAAGATTTTGCATTCTCTGACGGAGAACAGGAGGAGGGTGAGATGCAACAGAGTGAGGGACCTAGAGTTAAAGCTGCAGTTGAGGAAGATAGAATTAGAGATTGAGGCAAAGGAAAGGCAGCAGCTCAGGCAGCATGAGCTAGAACACGAAAAACTTAAACTTGCACACGAGCGAGAGCTCAAGGAGATGGAGTTAAAAGCTCAAGCAGAGAGTAAAGCTACTGATAATTCTGTTGCCTCTCACAGTTCCAAATTTACGTCCAGACTTAAGGTCACCGTGGATGTTGTCAGCTCTGAAAGGTGACGTAGAGAGAGAGAAAGCAGAAGCAGGGATGCCAGGTGGGCCTACAGGCTAGGCTAAAGATGTAGCCACACAAACCACCGCTACCAAGCATCTTTCTCTCTAACGCTAGATCCATCATTCAAAAAACAGACAAATTGGAGTTACAAATGGTAGCCTACAACAGCCTCTGGACTGCTTTGTGATGTTAATAACAGAAAACTGGATTCACCCACTGACCCCTGACACTGCCGTGCGGCTGTACAATACACCACCTGGACCGTAACAAAAACTCTGGTAAGAGCGAAGGAGGAGGACTGTATTTATGTGCATAAAGGCTGGTGTACAAACAGCCGAATCATTGACAGCCACTGGCTGAGGCTCTGTTAGTTATGTGTGTACCCATTTATCTGCTGAGAGAGCTGACAATACTAATCATTACAGCTGTCTATATACCACCAGATGCTAACACTAGCACAGCACTAACCCTTGGTTTACATCATAGCTGAAGACTTCAGTCAAGCATGCTTAAAGACTGTACTTCACAGTTTCACCCAATACGTGAAATGTGCCACCAGAGGGAATAATACAGTCGACAGAGTGTATGCAAAAGTGCAGCATGCCTACAGAGCTGTACCCCTTCCACATCTGGGCCATCCAACTCTGCTACGATAGATGGCAATATGCCCCCTTTCAGCTTGTTAGCACTAGACCTTTTTCCAGCTGACCCATTAGGTCACAGACCAAACAATCAACAATCAAGATAGATAAATCCATTTTCTCTAATGTCATGTAAACATACTGATAGCGAGAGACGACTGTTCATGCTCACCTTCACACCTACAGGCAATTCACCAATTAAACTGACCTATATGTTTTTGGACTGTGGGAGGAAGCCACAGAAAGCCCACTGGGAGCATGCCTGTTCTCCCCCACTAGGAGGGCCCCTGCCAACCGGCCAGCCAGTTTAAACCCAGAACCCTCTTGCTGTGAGGTGACAGTGCTAACCACTGCACCACTGTGCAGCCAGGTCTAAGTAAATGTGTCTAAATACATGAGTGAAGGTTTGTTGAAGTAGAGCTTGACAGTAAGTCATCTGTACAACAAACTGGGAAATGAGGTGTCAAAAAAAACACCAAGTTGGAAAGAAGCAACAGAAGCTGATACCTTTGGCAGGCTGGCCTGAGGTGTGGGGGTGGGAGTGGCCTCATCTGTCTGGCAAGGCTGCTCCTGCTTTCTCTTGACCTCAAGGATGAGCTGAGCCAAGTACTTCTGCTGGAAATAGGTCCGTTTTCCAAGAGCACCTTGATTGACCAGATACAATCAGCTGTTACATTCAATCAAGCAATCACTATGACTTCATCAATATGGGCTTAGGATGATCATCACCAGGTTTGACAGCCTACTCTTATGCATTTTAAATAAGTCACTCAAGTATCCTCCAACACCAGATGATGCATTACTTTACGTACCTGTCATGTTGATAGTGAGCCCTGAGAGCTCCTGGGCCTTCTTGATGTGTTCCTTGGCTGGCTGGTATTCATAGTAGGTGAGATTGATGTAGACGCACTCCAGGTGGAAATGGATAGCCAGGTTTCTATGCTCCGACAATAGAGACTGACATTTCAGCACTGTGAAAGAGGACAGAGAGGAATTCAAATTTTTTTATCACAATGCACAATATAAAGAATGCAAGACACAACATTTTTGTAATAGTGACTAAAAAACAGAGCATCATGTGTGGATGGTCAACAAGCTGGTTTTCATTTGGTCACCAGTTATGTTCCTCACATCCAATTTTCATATTCATAGAACTGAAGTTACATCCAGTAACTAATATTTTTTGGTTGTTTTTTTTTTTTTGCTGTGGTGACAAAGATGTATGGGTATGTGATTTTTTTTAATCACACAATAGATTACAACTACCAAGTAGAATAGCGATGAGCTATCCAATCGCTCCAAACACAAGCGGCTCTGTCTCACACACTCATCGCACAGGATTGATTGTTGCTTAGTATGTGCTACACATATGTTGTGTTGCCCTGTACAGCTATGTACGGTCATATACCACATCAGTGTATCATATGAGCATGCAATAGCAGAAAGAGCAAACATTCAGCTGGGGGGACTGACATCCACACCACTTTCTGATGCTTCCTCAGTGCTCTCTCCCTTATTTTTAGCACTGTGGCTCTACTTTATGGATGGTACAGGTAACAGTGGAAACATTTTGTATTTTTCAGCTGCCATTTTATGACCTTTCCATTCACAAGTTGTCCCAAACACTCTTAAATGTTGCTCTTGTGTGGACTATTTACCTTCAAACATAGCTAATTTTGGAGTGTCTTGGTGCTGAATGGTTACGGCATACGACACATAAATGATACAAGGTAAATGCTGGATGGAGCACTGAGTGACAACAACCCTGTCCACATTTTAAAGTACTGTTTGCGGTGGAAACGCTAAATGGACCGAGGGTCTGGGTATCATGTCTGAAAGGTTACTTTTGGGTCCAAAGGTACCGAAAGCGCTTGGTGAGAACGGGGGTTTAGTGTCACCAATTTAGTATCTGACCAAATGTCTCTCCTGTTCCTCAGTTATGGCGGGGAATTATGGCCAGAAAACATTATGTTACAGTGCTGTTTGACCTTTTTGATTTGAAATGTCATAATTTTGTCATCTTATTCTATTAGACATTTGTGTGGAAATTTGTCAATGTGGTGGATGAATTGTTCAGTTATGGCAAAAACGTGAGGTCACAGTGACCTTGACCTTTCAACACTTTAATCTAATCAGTTTGTCCTTGAGTACAAGTGGACGTTTGTGCTATATTTGAAGAATATAGAGAGATATTGCGTTCTCTAGAATGGAAAGGAAGGATGGACAACTCTAAACCATAATGTCTCCAGGTAGGGCTATTGCTAGGGCACAGACATAAACACTGCACAAATACAATCCAACTTACAATGTAAACATGCAGTAGAGTTTTGAAAGGAACATGAGGACATTTGAAATTCAGGATTAATAACATGGGCAGACATCCAAGTGGTCCCCAAAGCACCATCCATGTGAAACGAGTACAGCTGCACTCTTCAAAGAACTGAGGCCTTGAGGTGACGCATTAAAAAGACAAACAGAGCGTGAAGGTGATGGCAAGGGATGAAAGCTTGGTCTCTCATCTGATGTGCGGCTCCTTCTCCTTCTTTCCATCTGATCTGATTATTAATCGGCCTAGCTGAAAGCTCTGTCAGTGAGATGGAGAGGTTCTCCTCAGTTGAGACCAGCAGGAGAAAAGAAGCCGAGGAGAGGTTTATAATTCATGGTCAGAAATCATACATTTTCATTCCCATTCAACATTAATGAAGCAACACCGAGGGTGATGGTGCCCAGAGCGAGCACGGTGAAAGAGAGTTTTACATGCAACACATCTGTGTAACCTTTGCCATCGGTGGTATCACACTGTAGGAAAATTACTGGTGATAGTATGTGTGTGAATGGAAGGGAAGAGACACACACTGAAAGCCATAAGCATTACTGAATCTCTAAAGAGAACTTCGGAGCAATAGGGGTGTGGGTATGCAGTGTTTCCCATACATTGGCAAGACTAGTCTAATTTACTACTAGTCTAATATTCACTGATTGTGCAAAACAAGAAAAAGCATGTTGGCCGATTCCTATATTTCATTTTAAAGCCTGTATTAGCCGACATGTCGATATTATCATGCATCTCTAGCCTTTTGCTAACATTAGTGACCTTAAGACTTGACTATTTACAATATAATGTGTCTATGAAGATTGTGACAGTCCCCAAGTCGCATCTTTTAACCATTTACAAAATTTAGGTTTCTCTTCAACATAGACAAGACTAGGACATAGCCTATCTACATATAACAGGACAGAGTAAAGTTGACCGAGATCTGGCCACTTTCCAAGTTTGCTCAACTGTTATTGGACTAAAGAGCAAAAAGGGGCAGGACTTAGGAAGGGTCAATTATATTGGAATGATTGCCATGAAATTTACTTTACATATTCATGTCCCCCTTAGGATTAACTGTCACTGCTTGGGGATCCAGCAGTTGAGTTGGATAACTGTAAAGTTTTAAGAAAGAAATATTGATTTAGATCCTTTTGAAGCTCCAGATGGAGTTGTGTAAAGTTAGTTAAGGTTGAATAAATGTCCTCAGGTGATGTCACTTGTCAGCATCAGGTGTGGCTAAAGACTACAGGTTTGAAAATGAAAAAAAATCTGGGTTGAGCCAAGCTACGTCCATCTCAGTGGAAAAACTGTTTCTGTCAAAACCCTCAAACAGTGTGCAGACACATGCAGCAGGCATTCATGAGTTGGTCCCACTTTGGGTAATTAAACTATCCTCTAAATGCTGACAGCTAAAATAAAGCAACATCAAGCCAGTGAGTGTTGTTCTGACTGCCCAGTGTTAATCAAAGCTGTCAAACTGTTCCTGAACAGTATGAGTAAAAACAGATCAGGGAAATTAAATAGGTAACACTTTCCCTACTGAGCACCATCTAACACTAAAACAAAACCAAGCCAAACCAAACATCATGGCAACAGCTGCCCAGAGCTGTGTAGCGTCAGGAAAATCTGCATGCTCTTCACAGCATCCCACCTCCCTCCTCATGTCACTTGTAAAAGGATTGGGTGACCAACTGCTGCTCTGGAATATGGATTGGGCTGTTTTGTAGCTTGCACATACTGCTCACCCTTCACACTCTGTTAACCATCACACAACAGACTGCACCCCAACAAACACACCGTCTGCCTTTAAACAACACACCCAAGCAAGCACTCTTCAAAAGATTAAAAAAAAAAAAAAAAGAAGTACAATAATTAAAAACAAACATATTAAATGTCCTCTGCTAACAGCCCTGCTGGCTGGCTCTGACATTAAAAAGGAAAATAGTTTTTCTTTATTAAGAGGGAAGTAAATTCACACCAAGGCACAAAATATTCCAAAAACCAATTTATCACACACTGGTATTCTAATGAAAATAAACAAAAGCTTCAGAACTACTTCTGGCCAAATGCCATTACTTAAAGGAACAATTCACCCAAATTTTTTTATGCTACTTGTAGTGCAATGTATCAGTCTTGGCTGTTTTGGTGTGAGTTGCCAAGTGTTGGTGATATCGACCGTAGAGATGTCTGCCATATAATGGAACTAGCTGGCACTCAGCTTGTGGTGCTCAAAGTGCCAAAAAAAAAAAAACATTTGAAAAACTCAATAGCAATGTCTCTTTTCCGAAATCATGACCCGTTTACTCAAGATAATTCACAGACCTTGTTGCGAGCAATTTAATGTAGGAACAATTTTCTTTCTAATGAACTACATCCACCATCCGTATCACTGCACAGAAGGAAGTTTGCATTTACTCATGGACATGGGGCATAAAAACATAAATGACATCCTCCTCGGCTGAGCTGTAATGTTAGATAGCTCAGGAGTGATAAAGACTCATTTCCACCGAGCAGTATGGTTCAGTTCAGTTCAGTACAGTTCAGTACAGTACAGTACAGTACAGTACAGTATGCTTTTTTTCTGTTTCCACTGTAAAAAGTTGTGGATAGTACCGATGGAACCGTTCCATACCATCTCCAGTTTTGGTAACCCTTCTGTTGGGGCACCTAGCAAACAGATCTGGTACTACACGGTGGAGCTGTGAACACTACAGTCTGTTGATTGGCCAATAGCAGACTGTCACTCTGGTCAGGGCTGAGCTGTGGCTGGTTTTGAGGCAGAAACCACTGTTAATACCGTGGAGAGTTTTATTAGTAAACTGTAACTATAAAATCAGAGAATGACTTGATAACTTAATTCACAGTCGACTGCCGGCGACTTTTAAGGTGTAACATTAACTTATGTTGGGATTCACAGGACCACAGATGATTTATCATTTGGTAAAATCATCACTGGAAAATTTAAAGGCTTCTTCCTCTGCATGCTCTTTGTCTTCAAACAAAGAGAGCTAAGTGGCACCCATCTCCACAGGAGGTCTCACCTCACACCTCAGTGAGACTCAAGTCCCAAAACTTGATTGGACAAGACCTTTTACAGTGACATGTGACTCTGTGATGTCACAGGCATCTGTACAAGATCTACTGCCTTCCACAGAACTCTCTCTTCTTGCTCGAGCTGCTTCAGCAGCTCACACCTGTTCCCTGTTGGGCCTGGAACAGCAAAGGCCCAAACCCTGGCTCCATAGCCCAAACCACTAAAGGGAGGGCAATTGATCACAGACTCTCCTGCAAACACAAGGTTTGCAACCAGCTTTCCAGCAACAAGGAACTAAGTGAGTTAGCACCCAGCATCTAACTCCGCAAGGACCCCGAGCGACTGGCTTCCTCGGATCAGAACCTTTGGAACAAAGGACCCAACAAAGACTGCACCTGGAACCATCTTCCCAGCCTTCTTCTGCCGGCTAAACAGCAGCACACCACCAAGTGACTCTTTCTTCCATCCACTCAAGGATCGGTATTGTAACAACTGGGCATAGCTTATCACAGCTTTACAGGCTAAGCAAGACTGTTTAACTTGTTGTACGTGATTTGATGCTGTTTACTGAGTTATTGTTGTAATAGATTGCAGTTAGGTCATTGATTAGTTGGCTTTGCCACAGCTAAGTGTTTAGTTTGCTAATACTGTTCACAAACAGATTCTTGCATGCAACTAAATCTCTGCACTAATTCAGACTGTTTGCAACACACGTCACATTGACACAGACTCATTAACAAATAGGCTTTCAACAGAGCTACATTCAAACAGGCATTTCAAAGTTCCCGCTTCTTTTCCTTTGTCTTTGTCCTGACCACACAGTCTGACGAACACCTCCCCCGACTGGAAGCAGCCTTGATTTGGCCATTTTGGTAGTTCTCTGTTGTCAGCCATTTTGTTTTGTAGGCCAAACGGCTACTTGATCACCACACCTGCTTTTGTCTTTCTGTTTTCTCTCACACACAGACACACACACACACACACACACACACACACACACACACCAAGCTTGTATATAGTTAGTTAGAATTTGTGTGTTTTGGTTTGCTTTGCTAATTTGTGAATAAATATAATTCTTTGAAATCATGCCTGCTGTCTGTTTAATGTTGCACAAGGGTGAATTAATAGTCAACCTCTGCTGCGTCAAGAACTCCAAAATCCTTCAGGCATTACCATTAATTTTGGTTGTTGTCATTAATTTAATTATTAATCAAACTCCAAATTAACAGCTTTAGCCTATTTTATGAGACTGATATCTTTAACTGGCTATCATTTTTCCCTTTACGGGAATGGTGCCCCCGAGGTGATTTAATGTTAATTAAGTCACATTATTTAACATAATTATTAATAATAATTATTAATTATTTCTGATAGCCAGTTTAACCCCAACATATTTGATACCTCCGTGTGAAGCCTAGTGTGTTGACCCCAACATATTTGGTGCCACCGTGTAAGGTAAATATATGTTGATTCCCAACACTTGTAATACTTAATGCACGAGTTCACGACCTGAATCAATAAACCCAAATTAAATTAAACTGTGACAACTTTGACTATTTCATTAGTTTTTATAAGACAAACACTTTTAGCAATGAGTGGATCTTCAAGTGTTTAAAAATACTGTATGTATTAATTTTGACCAGATTATGTGAACTACATATATTCTTATCCTCACTCCAAGGAAAAACAAGCATTGTGGAGCACTGTTCCTGTGGGCTCCAGCAACACTACACCCCTGGTCTTGCCTGAAAAAAGGACTGAATGCACAAACCTGCTATTTTTTTTTAAATACCTCAGAGAGAGACTCTCACTACAGCCTCGTTCTGTGATAAAGGAGGTGCAGGCTTCCATCTGTGTCACCGATAATGAAGAAATACACTGGGGGCTGGACGGAGCAGTAAGTAACAACAACCCCGCCTACATTTGAGGGTACTGTTTGCGGGGGAAACGCTAGGGTCTAGGTATCATGTCTGAAGGGTTACTTCAGGTTCCAAAGGTACCATACCAAAAGTGTTTGGTGAAAATGGGACTTAAGTTAGTTAGCAGACTGGAAAGTGCCTATATGGCAGGAGGGAGGAGAGGCAGATAGGTCCAGCAAACCCCCTTCTTTCAACTGGAAGCCTGTTCGCTTCCTGTATGAATGTAGAGCCAAACCATGATATTTTTATCTAAACCTAACCATGTGCTTTTGGTGACGTCTCTGCATTGGTTGCGGTGTCCCGGAATGTCAGCAGCACACAGGAGGATACCTAGCTTGTAGGGCTGTAGTCTCCTGGTCGACTGGTCGATTATTTGGTCGATATGCTCTCGTCCAACCAAATTCTCATTGGTCGAATAATCGCCATGTTACTTTCATAAGAAGAAAAGTGCTACATCATTAGCTTTCCAGGATTAATCCATTATTTCCTGTGGCGGGAGGGGCAGGCTAAATTACCTGTGAAAATGGGTGTGTTTTCAAATCCCCCTCTTTGTTTACACAACGTTGAACTCGCCCACCCTAACGCTCAGTGTCACGGTGACACAGATCTATAGTCTGTTTCTGTATACTGACACCATTTCCCTCAGTGGAAACAAAGCTTGTATTTACTTTTATTTCACAGATAAGAAACAATAAATTGTGAAGATAAAAAAATAGCTTTAAATCTTGCGTGTGATTTATTCTTTAGGGATTTATACTTCGGGATTTATCCTGGCTTTATATGAACAGAGGAAATCTCCACTCATCGCTAGGCTAATTTATACAATGTAAAATGCCATAAGCTGGCGCTAATAACGTTAGCATGTTGTATTTGTTTGGAAAACGTTTCTAGTGTGACAGTTGTTTTGTCGGTTAATGTTGTGAGTTGTAATGGAGCCAAACTGAGTGCCCTTACCTTTGTTAAATGTTGTTGTTGTCCCTGGCTTTATATGAGACAACCAAAGATTGCTAGTTGCTAGGTTAATTTATACAATGCAAAATGCCATAGGCTTGCGCTAATAACGTTAGCATTTTGTGTAAAACTTCCAACAATGTAAAACATTGTTTAGGAAATTAACTATCCGTTTCTCCAGTATAGTGGCAACAGGAAAAAATAACTGTCCAACTCCAGAGTTGAGTCAATGATGGTGCACTGATAAAAAAAATTCTACAGCAATAACAGTATGTTCATTTGACCAAAAGTAGGCTACTGTTTACTGTTTTATGTGTGGATGACCTATCAATTAAATGTCCATTCCTGTAGTGCAACACAGAACAAACATTCATATAGAGTAGTTACTTGATGAGTATTAATATAAGCTTTAGACTTCTAGCTTTAGAAATCTGTTGGGCCTGGTACACACTGTGAAAAACAAACCCAAAGCAAAAGTACACAATTGTGTGTGTACAGGAGCATCTACATTATAGTTCTCACAGACCTTTGTCCATGCTGCTCTGGGCCAAGTTGAGGAGCTGTGGAGAACGGGCCTCCAGGATTTGCTGGTGCAGGTTGATGTAGCGCAGGGTCCACCAGGGCAGCAGCTGGAAATACATATTTGGGGGAAAAAAAAAAAAAAAGTCATGGAGAGGGCAATGGGAAGAGTAAACAAAAACTCTGGTGTCAAATTCGGACATTTTTGATGCCTCTATATCAACTAATGTTTTCTATATTTGGTTTCCTTTACGTGAATAATATGATCTTATATAGGTGTTATAATGTGGTTAAAAACAGTTAAAATGTGGTCTGGTGTACAACCCAATTGTAAAATATCCTGATAGCGCTCAAAAAATTCCATAACATCCATGAGTGGTGGGAGTCTATGAGGTTCAAAACTCAACATAATAATTATGATATGACACTTATGGCAAGAGAATTTAAAAGGGCAATGCTGGCTTATTAAAACTTGGGTTTTTTTGTGTAGCTCTTGCCATCATTTCTATCAGTTACAATAACATTGTACTCCCCAAAGTAATGACTAAGATCTGGGATTGCAGTGACATTGCTACAACAAAATCTGACAGGTAAAGCAACATGAGCTGTCTGACAATCAAACAGGTTTGAGTCAACAAACCAAAAGAGCACCTATACCATTTTATGAATATTAATTAGGGGTGGGCGGATCAAAACCAAAATATTGGTTGAATGTTTTTGTTTTGAAGATCAATTCTAGCGTTATAAGGATCAATATCAGGGGACTTCCAGATGCCGCCAAGGGGTGTGGACGTGTGTTAGTGAGCTCTGTGGTAGGCCTCAAAAACTGACTTTATTCTTCGTTAATTCCCTCATAATCTCAAGCAACAAACCAGAGAAGACACACCAATTTTCAGAAGAAAAAACAAAGTAAAACTACACTTCGGACCTCATATCACTTGCACACTGGGCACCTGTTGGGATCACTGGCGGATGGGCAAGAAGAAGCCGACACATCCCTCTGGAAGCTATCCAGGAAACCAAAGACGACCTCACCAAGCAAATTGATAAGAAAACAGCCAACACTCAAACCACACTGATCAAGATGGAGACATCACTCTCCATGCTGTCAGAATAGGTCCAGGACATAGAGATATAAGTGGGCACAAACAAAGATGATATTAAAGACATGTGCCACCACATTGATAAGATCAAAGACAAAACTGATGACCTGGAAAACCGTTGCAGGAGATCGAACATCAGAATATTGAACGTCCCTGAACAGTCAGGAGGTTGTGATGTGGTAGGATATTTGGAATCATTCATTCCCCAGTTACTGGGCAGCGACCACTTCACCTCACCAGTCATCCTGGAGAGAGCTAACCACATCAGGAAAAAGACCATGACCCATCATTGCCAAATTCTTGAACTTAAGAGACAAAGGGAAAGTCTTCTAGCTCACGAGAAGCAAGGGAGGGATGACATACAAAAAATATCTTTTTTTTTTACTGATTACAGCGTAGATCTACAGCGAAGGAGAGATGAGTTTCTGGGATTAAAAAGAACGCTGTGGGAGAAAGATGTGGAGTATGCTCTGCTCCACCCCGCACTGCTTCGCATTGAGCACCAAGGCTCCTACAAGTTTTTCTCCTCTCCAGCTGAAGCCAAAGTTTTCTCAAAGAACTGTCAAGTGAGTAACACCCATTAAACTACCAACTGAATGATGCAAAACTTCGAGGACACAAATGCGAATATATTTTTTTCCTCATCTCTCTTTCTTCTTACTATATTAAAACCCCATTGTATGGTTATGTAGATTTTAAAACTTAAAGGGAGGAAGAGAGATACTGCGATGTGAGATACCAAGCCAGACTAATTGCCTTCAAATCTTAAAGAGAACTTGATTAACATAGAAATATTTTTAGATGCAAATTCCAATTCCTCCACACACTGCAATATTTGGGAAGTACTTATGGCATATATGAGTGTCATGTTCTATCTTACAGTGCCCATAAAGTAAGAGGAAAGTTGGCTAAATTGGAAAAAGAGATGAAAAAACTAGAACAGCATCACTTTGCCACTAAAAAGGTAGAACATTTTAACGCCCTAACTAAAACAAGGACACTGTATAATAATATGTCCACCAATGAAGAGGAAGCAGCAGTGGCTAGGACTAAATATCATTATTATGAATTTGGAAATAAAACAAGCAAAATATTAGCCTGGCAAATTAAAAAGAATAAGTCTGATCAAATTTATTCAGTATGTAAAAATGCTATTTAATGCACCCAAAGCCAATATTGTAACAAATACTGTCCTGTCTAGCACCTTCTCTTTATACAGAGGCTGCTGGCAAGGCTGTCCAAGCTCACCCTTGCCCTTGCTCAGTTGCTATGGAGCCATTAGCCATTTAAAGATCAATTCTAGGGCCAATAGGATCAATACAAAACATCTGTACTCCATTTTAATTTTGAAGATTGATTCTGTTGTACCCATCTGTATTTCAAGAGTAAAATTGTCCGTGTAAACAACATTCTGCTGACGTGACCACATCTAGTGTATGTACTCTTTGTTACTCCACTGCTGTTGTCATGTTGTGTGCACTCAAACGACAAACACGCTGTGCACCACACCACACACCCTGACTAGTTTAATGTGACAGGAAAAACTCTACTTTAACCACACTAATGACATGTCTACATCCTCAAAATAAAAACTCTTAGAATGCTCAAAGTGAAGACACTTAAGCAATACTTAGGTTTTATACATCCAAAGAACTTCCATAAAAATTAACTGCTTTGCATCTTCGATGGCAACCAGATCTGGCGTCTAAACCTGTTATTAGAAGTTAAGAAATCAAATATTCTCAGGTGACTTAAGTGCTCTTCTGTCAAATGGTCTTGCTTAACAACTCACGTAATTTTACCAGATCCTTTTCCTGTATGAAAAGGATGATTTAGTATTAGGAGTATTTCTGACAAACACATCTTGTTTAGAACAATGCAGATCACAAATACAGGCCTAGAGTTTAAATTATTGAAATTAAAAATAGTACAGGCATACCTGCAGATCTAACATTGTGCAGTAAGTAAATGTAATATAACTTCTTGTATTATAATATTACATATGACATTTATATCAAATACATGCATATCATAAAATGGACGTGTTATTTTCATTTCTTTGTGATTTTGATAATACAACATACCTTTAGCTCAGAGAGCACATAATAAACAAACATATAAAATGCTCTCGAGGCCCCTTTAGCACAAATAAAACACCAACATCCAGAGTGCTGCATGCTGGAGCTAAGTGCTGACCATGCATTAAAAACAGCCAACTCCTTTGTTTTTTTGTGTCTGACCAGAACACAAAGCGGCAGGGAGAAGAAAAAATAAATGTCTTGCAGCCATGTAAGTGCTATATTTCTTCTTACACCAAAACCTCCTTACCCCTTGTACCCTCCTGTTCTTGTTCAGCACTCGGAGAGTGGAAGTGAACCATGTAAAAATCTTATTTGTGTGTCAGGGAGGACATCTCCTGCCTCATTTCCAAAGCAAGATGACCCCTTTCTCTGTTGCGTGGTTACATGCAGGTTTAATTGTCTGTCTCACCAAATCAATATCCTCCAGCACACACAGCCGCGCTCTAACTAAGCATGTCCACACATATATTCATCATGTCAGCATACACATGTACACCTGTCTCCTGACCGACAGAGCTTCTCTCTCTCCCTCCATATTCACTGTTGTGCAATGGGCTATGAGCAGCTGCCAGAGGGGGTTGGAATATGAATGAACAGAGTTGGGTTCAGGAGGGGAGGATAAAATACATCAGCTGGAGGGAGCAGTGGTGGGGTTATGCACTTAAAGCTAGACAGTGCAAACTCCCTGCTGCTTGGAGGAGAGTGCTGCTGATAATTAATTCTCCTATCTCTCATTAGCATGTTAACAGCAAATTAACACTAAATCCCCCTATAGCAGAACAGCATTGTTGCTTGCTGTGTCCACATCCCAACAGCTGATGCTAAGCACGTCTTCTGACATCAGCACAATATTGACTTTCTGCCCTAAGTGACTTCACGTTAATGTGATCTTTAGAAGCTAGGACTTATGCAGAGCTAAGGCCAGAGAAAGACTGCCTGGGTTCACTACCTCTATATTTTGCTTTTGGTTATTTACACACAGTTCTGTTTAAAAATGTACAGGACGAGCCAAGAAACAGAGCTTGTTAAGTGGCTCTTCTTTAATAACAAGTCTCTATGGCTTTGTTAGCTGCAGCTTGCAGACGGACCTGGTGGTAGAAGAGTCGCTCCTTAATCTAGGTTCTTGGTTTGGGTCTGTACTTGTGTTCCTGTGCACTTAATAAACAGTAGCAAGGTTTTTTCTGCACAGAGAATTATGAGGTGGCCACCCTCGTCAAATTTTTTCTCGCCTCCAACTCTCAACAAATTCTGACATGTGTCATAATAGAAAACACTGTTTTCTTATAACAAGCACTGCAATTGGTAGATTCTGTCATCTGTAACTGCAATTGCAACACTATACTGATGAAGTGATGCTATCAGAATCAGCCCAATGCACTGGGAAACACACTGCCAAAACTGTGTAAGAGGACCACAATAAAGCGGGAATAGCCTGGTGCGCCATAGTGTTTTTCATGACTGGATCATGAGACTACAATGTTAACATTTACACCAGCAAAATATACAAGGCAATAAAGTTGTGGGTTTTTTATCCACTTCTTTTTTGACTGTATCACTCAAGTTTAGACATCTGTAAAACATGAGATTGATTATCATAACCTGGTAAAAACAAAAATTTCAAAATAAGAAGTAAATAAAAAGTAAAAAAAAAAATATATAAACGTTACATGTTCTTTCAGGGGCTGAATTACTGTTAAACAAAACCTCCTAAAAACAATAATTCATCAGGAAGAGGTGCTTGTGACAGAAAGGCAGTTTTACCTGAAGGCTGTCCATCTTCAAGGAGCACTTGGTGAGAATAACCCTGGCAAGCAGGAGGAGAAACGGGTTGGCCACTAGGCTGTACACAGTCTCTCCATCCAGGAGAAGGCTGGAGTGGATAGCCTCAACCAGGGTCTGCGTCTGCCAGTCACACAATGCAAATTTTAGTAAAGTCATCTGTACTGAAACGGAGAAGTTCTGTAATTTCAGCTATCTGACATTAGCACCGGCAGAGGGACAGAAGATAAGGATCCTATGAGGGCCCTGTAGAAAGAAACACAAGTAAGACATGGGGAAGCAAGTATTAAGCATAGCCAGACCAATACTGGTAATATTTTTGCGGCCGATATTGATAATTAAGGGTAAGCAAAATGTGCTAACAAAATATTGGCCAATAGATTTGTTTAATAACTGAGCTCAAGATATAGGGCTGCCCCCTAAAACATTCCAGTCATCAGTCAGACACCCCTGAGTTGACTGACATTCTTAAAGTCAAGCAGTTGTTTTTGTTCTGTTTTTGTCAGTCAGCATGCAGTGCACTTTTGGGGACATTTCAGCCCCCAGATTTAGCAGCAGAGTGAGCGCTCGAGCTGGGTATCACCACTGATTTCCTGAATCGATTCAATTTTCTGATTTGATATCAATTCAATTGGGAACATTTCAGTTAAAACAACAATTTGTTTAGTATGTAAAAGAGATTCTCAGAGAGCTAATGCTGTAAATTTTACAGGAATACAACTGAATATTTTATAACTAAATGTTGTTTCTAGAGCAGCAACAGTAATATTGAAACAGCAAAGTCACAATATAAACTTAATATCTCACTAGAAACAAATCTAAAATGTCAGTAAAATTGACCATATTCCTGAGATCACAATACTGAATAAAGTTCAGAAGGAATGAAGAACGCAGTCAGTCAGTATCAGTCCTGCTGTCCTCTCTGCTCCTCCCTCTGCTGCTGGGGAGATTTACTGCCTGCAGGTCACATTACTGTTGGTAAGTTTTAAGATACGTGGCAAACTGAGCTAAACCGTTAGACGTAAACAGTTGTTGTTTTAGCTTGTTAGTAACAATTTGCTATTAGCTGGAAAGCCCTCTGTGCTTGTTTAAAACAAAATATTAGCGGCAGTGGATGAGAGACTGAAATATGACTTTTCTATATGTTTATGTGTTGCTGATCAGGTGTATTGATAAAGTACTTGTCTGCTCAAGTTACATTCACCTCTGTCTCCACAGTGGCATCTCAACTCCATCTGTGTGTCTGAAATTTGTTCTCCGCAATTGACCCATCCCCTGAGGGGGCAGTAAGCAGCAGCAGTGCTGTGCTCGGGAATCATGTGGTGATCTAACCCCTGGAATTGTGTGTGTGTGTGTGTGTGTGTGTGTGTGTGTGTGTGTACGTAAAAGTGATGCGGCATGCTAATTAATTACACTAAAACATACAAAAGTAAGCCAATAGTAACAGATAATAGAGCAAGTAATGTCAGAGCTTCTCAAGACAACGGGCATTAATCATTTAGCCCTGACCAGTGTCAAGAAACCCTTTGTCTGGTCCACTGCTTGTCAACATGCTTTTGAGTCCTGTAAAGCCCTTCTCTGCAGCACCCCTGTTCTGGCGGCCCCTAATTTCTCCCGCCCGTTCAAGCTGGAGGTGGATGCGAGTGCCAGTGGAGCCGGTGCTGTGCTCATACAGGAGGACCATCAAGGTATTGATCACCCTGTATGCTATTTCTCGAAGAAATTCAATGTCTGTCAGGTGAATTACAGCACCATCGAGAAAGAGGCCCTTTCGCTGCTGCCGGCCCTGCAACACTCCCTGTTGCCGTATACACCGACCACAACCCGCTTGTGTTTCTGCGGCAAATGCAGAACTCGCTGGTCACTGCTGGTACAGGACTTCAACCTGGAAATCAGGCATAAAAGAGGTGCTGAAAATGTTATGGCTGATGCTCTCTCCTGTGTTTCTGCCCAGTCTTGAAGTAAACATTTTTTGGGGGTTAAATGTTTCCTTTAGGATGGGGGGTGTTACAGCTGCGGCCGTATTTTGTGACATTTATTGCATGTATGTTGTTTTTTTATGTGAGAGTAAGATCTCTTCTTTTTCTGAGGATCTGTGCCAGGTGCCGCTCCTGTCTCCTTCTCTGATTGGTGGGTTCTGGCTGGTCGTGGCTGCTGCCGATTGGCTGTCACGGGGGCTTGGCCTTTTTAAACCCCGGGGGTTGTTTTGACAGCAGCGTTGCTCCGCATCCCGACACCTAACCTGCCTGTGCTTTTGTGAACTGTTGTGTCTTTCTTTTTTTTGACTGGAGAGCGGTGTGCCTTATTTGAACTGTGAGCTTATTGTTTGTGTCCTGCCGCTACGAGCAGGGAACAGTTTGTCTGCTGCCGACCCGTTGCAGCGCTAAGCAGCAGTTTTATTGTCACCTGCACATCACCTGTAAATATTTGCGCATAGCACTAAGCAGTAGGGGTGAGCTGCCATTTATGTTGACCTGTTTTCTCCTGTTTTTGTTTAGTTTAGGAAGTTAGGTTTAGTGATTGTATTTTTGTTTCTTTTCTTTCACATAGGGTTTAGGTACTACTTTGGGAAAGATAGTTTGTTTTGTTTATTGTTTTGGCCTGGGCTCACCCTGAAGACAAGCTTCTTTATTTACAAAAATTGTTTCTATTTTGTGTGATGGTGAATAAACTCACCCGTTTTGTCGTGCATTATCTTATGTCGGCTCATTTTTATGTTACACTTCCCGACCCCTAGATGGGTGCGTAACACACCCGTTTACTACCAGCAAGATTAACATGGTTAAAGCTTCACACGCATGTGGAAAAAAGTGTATATTAAAAGATCAATCTCACATTTTATGAATCAATGTCAGGTCATTTAAATGAAGATCGATTTGAATAGGGTGAATCGGTTATTTTAACCCAGCCCTAGTCAGGGCTCTTGGCTCTCACTCTGCTCTCTGTTACAGGCAGCTGCAGACCCAGACCAAGACCCAGGGAGAGTCTGACTGAGACAGAGGCTTGCACAGGCTTCAAGATAATTTTATTGGTGAAGGGTCAGGGAAAAGCTTAGTATGCTATTTACAGAGATAGCACTGGCAATCTGAACCGGTAAGTGGGGAAAAAAAAGCACTTTTAATGCTCAAACTTATACAGGACGCATTTGCCCCCATATCTACCTCGTGGCTGCCGGCTGCATCCGCCTCCCTCGATACTGAACCAATTTTAAAACGAGTTGTACCTATGAATCATATGCACACATGCACATGGGGAAATAGGGCCCAGGTTGAAAAATACCGAAGTTATCCTTTAAGGTAACATTGGCCAATATTTGTGCCTTGTTGATTTATCGTTCAAGCTCTAGTTTTGTGTTAGGATGATGACCAGAAGCCTCCGTCAGGTAAGGATCATTCCAGTTTTTACCATCTCAACAAGTATCTTCATTCAAAATGTTGTCACTAACATCTCTGTGGCCTAGTGGTTTCAGGCACACACCACTAAATCACACTTCAGTGGAGAGTTTCTATATTAGAAAGCGCTGCTGATTAATACATACTTTGCATACATACCCAGCCATCAAAGTGTCTCAAGACGTCTTAAGATGTGTCTTAAGACACATTTGTTAAGATGTCTTAAGACGTCTTGGTAAGTCAAGACGTGTCTATAAGATGTGTCTATAGACATGGGTCTTGAGATGTCTTAAGATGTCTTGGAAATATGAAGATGTCTTAAGATGTCTCAAGATGTCTTAGAAATATTACTGTCTTTCAGTTAAACTTTCATTACAAATGTCAAAAAAGAATGCAAAACCATATGAAAATACTCAGCATTTAATAATAAAACATAGTATGTACAGAATGATTATGTTTACAAATTGATTACATTTATACAGGTACCCTACCACCCCCATGATTCCATTTCCTTATCATATGACGCATACATCTCAAAGCCACATTGTACGCATAAAAGACCAATTCTCCATCTGTCTTTCCGCTTCATTCAGACACAACAAAAACATCTGTATTTTGGACTGGTATCAGGCTACAACAGCACAAAGTGCTTCACACAATTTTCCCCACGCCCACATGGAAGTAGCTCACATAGGCTAAATATGATGTGCCATCACTTCACCTTATTTCCCCCTTCAAAGGGGCATTCTAGTCACGTGACTGAAAAGAAAAGAAAAGGCTGTTAATCACTCGGCTCGTGTGCATGTCTTGTTTTTAGGAGAGAAGGCCTTTTTGGGGGATGATAATTTGAAAAACTGAAATGATAGTGAAGCAAGTCTAATGATAAAATGATGAAAATGAGTTATCTGTAGGATGAAATTGACATTGACATATGCCCCACCAGAAAACACCTCAACACCCCCCATTTAAAGATTTTGCTTCTAGCGCCCCCAGACATTCTATGAACGCCCACTGTACTGATGGAGTGTTTACTCTGTATGAGAGTGTAGGAATGTGTTCTTAAGGTACCATTTGTTCCTGGGATTGTGAATGATTTTTGTCAACAATCTGACAGTATTGTCCATTGGTGGCAGTGGACTTTGTCCCGATCCCTAGGTGTTGATTTGGTTCCCAGAAGCATTTGTGGTGGAGGAACAGGAGGGTGTCAGTGATGGCTGCTGTCGGAAAGAGTAGTTTTCCTCCTTCTTGATACTCTTTGCAACCTGTCAGGGGATCTTCTCTGTGTTGTGGCAGGAAGATGGTCCCCTCAAACAGGACCAGCGGATTATCTGGGGAAAAAAAACATCATGCATTTAGCTATGGGTTACATCAATATCTTTAGTATAACTGCTTAACCTAACACGATAGCATTAAGCATTATGTTATGGGTTCACATTGCCTGGTTCCTCTGTAATCTTCTTTACATATTTTATTCAAGATCTTTTGACTACTTTACCTGAGATGGTAGCCCATATGGCGGTGATTTTCACTGGTTGCCTGTCGTTCACATGGGTTGGGTTGAGAGGGGCTGTCTCCACAAATGAGCCAACTTTGATAGTCTTTATATCAAATCTGAGAATGAGATAATATATGTTAAACACACTTGGGTTTATATAAAAAGGTTTATTATAAAAGGGGTATTTTCATTTCTTTAGATAAATTTCTAAGGGCCTAATCCATGAAAGGATGCACAGCATCTGGGAAACACTATGCAATACTATTGTGTTGCTGGTACAAATGCTGTGCTATAATTTGTTATAATTTAATTTAATATAATTTAATAATATAATTTATTATAATATATAATATAAATAATAAAATAATTTAGAATTAATTTAATATAATTTGTGTTGTTGCCATGGCACTGGATGTAAATGGCTGCCTCGCCAATAGCTCTCAGTTTTTAGTTTTTCTCCAATTTTTAAACAATTTTGTACAGATTTTAGACTTTCCCTATATTTTTTACCTATCTGCTCTTATTATGAATACATTTCTTCTGTTTTATATAGAGCATTGATATTTGCTTTAACTATAAACGCTACAAGCTACCGGCAGCCTGTTTTTCCCTCAAAAATGCTACCAAGAGCCAGTTTCATCAGCTTTTCAAGGGAGGCTCCTGGTTCTGGGGAGGAGGAGTGGCGGAGGGACAGAGGACGGAAGGAGCAGTGGCGGTAGCCAGTAGCCAGCTAGTAGCCATATTTCATTTATTTCTTTTCTTTTACTATATTATTAATAATTTTTATTTATTTTATTTTGTTTATATTTGTTTTTATTTATATTTTTGTTAATATCTATCCTTTTTATGTATCTTTTTATCTACTTTTTGTAATAGCTATTGGAATTCTAATTTCCCTGAGGAATTTTCCAAAGGGATTAATAGAGTACTATCTAATCTAATCTAATCTAATAATACATTGAATACAAGTTTCTCAATTCAATACATTGCTACCGCTTATTAAACACATTGATAACATACTTGTATTTTTGTGGGGACAGTGTAGCACTCTGGTGTTTCATGCATCTCTCCGGTTGCCCAGAAAGAGGGTTGTCAATGATGGTGATGACAGGCTTCCCCCTTATCCAAACCTAGGAAATAACAGCATATGATACAAAGAATGCTTCCATACAAGAAGATAGTACTCATTTATTAATATGCATTTTCGTGTACTAGACTGAGAATTATCAACTACAGGGATCATACCTTGGGTCCAAGGAAGATCTGTTCCCATGTCAGGACTCTATCCCCCATCCTCTCCATGAGGTCCGGCTGCCGCATCATTTTTGCCACTTTCAGATGGGATAACTCTGGCATTTGGTTTCCAAGCTGTAACCCTGTTAAGAAAAGAGTTAGAATAAAGTAAAGGATCTTGTTACTGTCATTTTAGACATTATTGGTAGAACTGACACGCAGGAATATGTTAACAAGCAATACAATTATTTTAGTAATTTATTTTAGTAACATATTTTGCAATAGATTTTCCTACCAAGCCCACGTCTTTGCCGAAATTCAGCGGCAGATATCAGTGTGACTGATCCCGATGGCCTGTAAACAGGGGCGTAGCCTGGAAGCCCGTGGACAGATGTATTTTCTGCTGCTCCATCATTTGGTGTTGACAATGTGCAAAGGGCATCCAACACTGCAATCCTCTTCACCATTGTTTTCTCGATACTGACGCCATTCTTGTGAGCGATAACTGAAATACAACATGCATATCAAGACAGTGAGCTTCAAGCACCTGTAGGGCCTAGCAAATGAAATGTCAGGGAAATTTACTTACCCATGTCCTTGATCCTGTGGTGGTATCGCTCAAAGCGGTTGCAGTCACCAATCATGGGGTGGCCCAGTACATCTATTTGCTCCCCAGTGTGATAGCCACAATGGATGTTAGCCCGGTTTGCCACCTCTGCCTTCCATATCTTAAAGAAATATGGAAATAAAAAGTTCTTAAATGTCTAAACGTACAGTAGCATTGGAGACAAAACAAAATGGAGGTACAAAATTACCCTCTCAAATAGTCTGTGATGGTCACATATGTGAACCTGGAGTTGCCTCGCTTCCTCGTCAGTTAGACTTGCCGATCGGATTGAAGACAAGTAGCCACTCAGCAAGATGTTGGCTTTGGTGACAAGGCGGCAGTTGTTATGCCAATATATTCAGCAGAGGCTGCTGTAAATGCCTCAGGGCAACACAAAACATCTCTGGTTATTATGGTCCACATCTGAATAAGATGGAGCACCTCACAGCCAGTGGCACATGCCAAGTGATGAAGATCTGGGAGCTAAAAGAATAATGTGTTGTGTAATTAATTTAATCTCTGCATAGCACAAAAAGCTATAAAGGATAGATCAATTTAAAATGAACATGCAAAAGCATCATCTTTGGGTGGACTGTCCCTGAGTAAATGCATTGGTTATCTATATAACTTTATTACCTGCTTGAGCCAATGAGGTCTGTCGATTGCAACAATCAGATCACTGAGGAACTGTTGGACTTGTGTCTTCACGTTGCCCCAGATCAGACTTATTTGCAGTCTTCCAACACCAAGAGCATCGAGGTGGAAGTGATCGATCCTTGTCTTAAACAAAATACAAAGCCAACCGTAGTATTGTTTTTACATGGTTTTCATCATACATGCTTCCTGTTTCAATCCTTTCAACACAAGGTAGAGCAGGACATGTTCAGTCCATTGGTATTGTTGCTCAGAGCTTCATTGTGGCTACAGATACATTAAAACATTTACCTGAATGTGTGGTTCAATGACAATGCCATCGGAGAACAGCTGGTTGTTCGGGCTATACAGGGTCCCAGTCTCTGTTTCATGTTGTTTCCTCTCCACAACACCCATTTCAGACATGGCAGCGATAATGTTGTTTGTGTTGGCCTTTGTCCTGCGGGGTGCTTCACTGGCCACCTGTGGGTTGGAGAGGTCGGCCTTGTCAACCGTGCAAAACCTACATCTAAGAGAGGGCAAAGGAAAAGGGATTAGGAATACATTTTTAAGATTTTTCACAATAAACAGTAAAACCAAATAGCTTATGAAGTAATAATTAATCTAACCTTTTGTTTGCAGTGGATGACAAACAGTTGGCACAGTGGTTTGCCTGGGGCATGTCTGCATTGATCTCGCCAATTCCTCCACAAACAAACACCTCACCCCCATAGTAAGGGCAGTCAGCATAATAACCTTCCTGCAGTTTCTCTATGTATGGTGAAATGGCATCCATACACTGCTGAAATGATGTTCCTGATTTGGAAAGAAGATAAACTGTATCAAATCCTACATAGGCCATGATGTAAACAATTAACTATTTGTATCTAAATGTAGTGACCATGCTACCTGGTTCTCCGAGGCCTATGATGCCCATGTGTTCCCTTTTGCCCCTCAGAACGAGGCAAATTACAAAGGGAAAAGTACATCCCATTAGTGGAATGGTACTTCCGCCTGTACAGCCCAAACCCATCAAAATATAAATGGATGTACAGCGAGCACTGGTACTCCTTAAAGAAAAAAACAATTAGGCTACTTCATACATGTTCATGTTCATCTTAGCTACATCAGTCTCACTCTTTTGATTGAACATATTATTCATGTCCATTGACCATGAAAAGTTCTACTGTACCTGTGGACGGTCTCTTTGTTGCTGTCCCTCACTGCAATGAGCAGGAGAGTTGATGCATCTCTGATGAACCTGCCGCTTGGCTCTGCAAAAGCTGTGGCAGAGTGGCTGCTGTACAAGTACTGGCCAGTGTACTGTTGGATCTGTGGCATTTTCTCACCACATCATCTAGTGTAATGGACTCAATGGCGTAGAGATGAAAATTTGTTCTCTGACTGGTGTTATATGGTGATACTGCTGGTGATTTCTCATCTCCAGGCCACGGAACAGCAGCCTGCACCTAAGGACCAGGTTTCTTTTAGAGCTATCAAAAGCAATTGACTCCACTCTTGCAAGTTGTGCTCTCCGGTCCGTGTTAATCCTGATGATGTCAAGTGCAGTTACCTGAAAAAAAAAGTAAAAAAGCCTACATAAAATGATGACCTGCATCTTTTTTGGTGTGCGCTTTTTAAAAAATTAGTTTACCTTGCCCACATTTGTCTTGACAGACTGTATGCAAAAGAGCTTGCTCTGATGAAAGAGCCTTGAATTGAAGGCGTCCCTGTGGCAGTCGGTCACTGGCACAAATGTCATTTTGGCCATGTGCATATTGTTTTTTAAGATGTTGTCCACTGTCTTCTCCATATTAAAGTGGTAGAAATGGGAATCATCACCATGTACACTAATAGGCACCTTTGGTAGGTTTTTCCTTATCTTCTGAAATGGGGAACACAGTCAAATTACATGAGTACAGTATCTTAAAACAAGCCTATTTCTTTACTTACAGTCATTAACAGGACCCTATGTGAGTGCCCAATGGAAAGCTGATGCTAGAGCGCCATGGTATCCAACTTTGCTTTGCCTACCTTGAAAACACTGACATTTGGTGGTACGTCCTCCTTCTTGAAACTGTCGTGACAGGATTTCTAGTAAGCTAGAAAAATTGCTCTCTGAAATGCCAGAGGTTTCAAAGAACAGGCTCAGGGATGCCTCAGTGAAGGAATTGAATGGATATAGATCCACCTGTAGAGGCAAGGTATAAGCAAACATACATAAACATATGACATATCCCTTAATAAACATTACAGCAATAATTAATGTGGCAATGATGTATTGTTGTGTTATTTTCTTGACATATAGTAATTTTGTGAGTAGCCTAACCTTCAGTTGTACAGTCCTAAGACCGCATAGAGTAAAAAGCAATGCATTATCACAGTGTATCAATTGGACTCTACAGATGGCAGTAAAAGTGTAAAGCAAAATCTAGGTTTGTTATTAGCCTACCATTTCATTTTCAGCATCATCAATGCCTTCTGGCTCAGGAGCTTCCTCAATATCTATGTCCATGATGTCCTCGTCTGGCTGAGGCATGTCCTGCTCTTCATCCTCTTCATAGGCATAGTCTTGCAACTCATTGCCTTCATCAGAGTCCTCCTCATTGTGAACTTAAGAGACACAAAAGCAAAGCAGTCTGTGAGCAATAAAAAGGCTTTCTATTTTCTCCATATAACATTAATGTAGCCTAAATCAGTCACAGCACACAATAGCCTTAATAATAAATAGATAAAAAAAGTAGTCTAATTTCATTTCATTTTATGTCATTATTTCCATATATTTTGCAGGCACTGCTAAGAGCACTGTTTACATGTTGCCATGACAACGCAAGCAGTGCAATCTTTTATAACGGTTTAAAACGGTCTTATGGAGCAAAAAAGATTTTGCTTACCGTTCCTTTGGGACACTTTACATGTTAAATGTTGTCGTGATCTTAAAACTCTTTACCATCAGTGGAGGCGGGGAAGAATTGTCACGACAAGGGAATTCAGTTCAACGGTTTACTGAGCACTTCTTCAAGGCAGGTACAACCATAGACATATATACATAGACGCTGCATTGACTGCCTGAGCGCGTCCCAGCCGGCCGCCATCTTGGATGGGTCTCGCTTCGCCTCCATAGTGCATTCACTTCTATTGAGGAAGGAGCTGTATGCACAAGTAAAATAGAATAACTCGCTGAATTTTCAACTGATTTTCACGCGGTTTGGTTTGTTACAAACGGCACACATGTAGTTATGATACAGGATGCTTTCGTACATCAAAAATGTGGGATTTCATGCTTTAATACTTCCTGCAGATAGCAACAGCATGTTATTTAGGTCACAACACAGTTCTTTTATTCACCTCAAACCCAGAGTGAGATATATATATATATATATATATACTGTGTAAACATACTGTATAAACACAATATACCAATATAAAACATAGTATAGCATATTAATACATTTATTAATATATTTTAATAAAGAAAATGCTTGATTGTTGGTTGAGTTTATTTCTCACACACACTCACTCTCTTTTATACCCACAGCCATCAGACTTCATAATACTTTGTTAAAAAGATGATCTTACAGACTTCTTTGAAATTTCCTTTGGTGATTAATAAAGTTCTTCTTATTCTTATTACACTGACTGCTGTGATCCCTCAAAAGTAGTAAAAAAACGTTTTCAAAATTTACATAAACACTGAAATTAATTTTGGTATTGGTATTATAACTATGAAAATTGGACTGTGGTCAAGATAATTTGAAAAAAGATACAGAAGGATGAGCAGCAGGGGATATTTGCAGCACAGCTGGTGGAAAAGTGAATATGTGCACAAAGGTGTGCTATACATAATATGCTACACTGTGTTTTGTATTGTGTATTTTTGTATTGTGTATATTGTGTTTATACAGTATATACATCTCTCTCTCTCTCTCCATATATATATATATATATATATATATATATACACACACACATGTAAGAAAGAACTGTGTTGTGACCTAAATAACATGCAGTTGCTATCTGCAGAAAGTATTAAAGCATGAGATCCCGCATTTTTAATGTACGAAAGCATCCTGTATCATAACTACATGTGTGCCGTTTGTAACAAACCAAACCGCGTGAAAATCAGTTGAAAATTCAGTGAGTTATTCTATTTTACTTGTGCATACAGCTCCTTCCTCAATAGAAGTGAATGCACTGTGGAGGCGAAGCGAGACCCATCCAAGATGGTGGCCGGCGAGGACGTTGGCTCCAATAGGCAGCGGCAGTCAATGCGGCGTCTATGTATATATGTCTATGGGTACAACACTCACCAACACTGTGTTTGACTTTGTACAATCTTTCTTAGCATATCAGGCCAAGGCAGGCTGTCTTTGGTGTCTCCCAGGCACCGACGGAGGAGGTTCAACTCTACATCTATGCATTACGGCAGACAGCCGACAACTCTCACACACACGCTAACTCTTATTCTGTTACACCATATCACTGCGCCTGGGAGCCTATCACATCATTGTAAACACTGACGTACTAGGAACTGCATTACTGCTTAACAAAAGGCAAATTAGCTTTATGCATCTGCGTTACAATATTATATGGTCTTATATATATTATATGTTAAATGTGTAAAGAAAAAGTCGGGCGAAATCGAAAGTGATGAAAAAAGTGGCCAGCACAAATAACGGACTTTCTGTGATCCTACAGCTAGTCTCACCAGGCTAACGTTGGCTAACGTTACAGGCGACTGGCCTCACACTCATCCTGCAAACCCGCCTTTCAGTAACGGTAAAGAGGAACTTCGGGCAAGCTTTCACTCTGGCAGCAAAATGACGAGACGGTGCGTGTGGGACTCGCAAGTCCGACAAACTAGTTCTAAGGTAAGATGCTAACGCTTACTTCTTAAGACAAGGAACCCGCCTGGCTCATAACTAAATAAGGTAGATAGATACAACTTACCTTCTGCATCTTCTCTGACTCTTAGGGATGAGGGTTGTCGTTATCGGAGCGAATTCGCAACATTTGTACGACCAAATAGACACGGCAACGTTAGTCTGCTCGCTACGCGTCAAACTGCGTACAGTTGGGCTTGATGTGTGCTTGACTGTCGCGAGCTGAGTTGACAGGCGCCGTTGGTTGCAACACTGTTGCACGCGGCTGAGCTGGCACGGGCCAAAGCCCGCGAATAAATTGCCGTATCCTAAGAGACTGGGAGCTATCGGGTTAATGAAAATGCCCCGCGAGACTTGGGAACGTAACGTCGAGCAGTGAAGGCGAAAATCAAAGTTTGTAATACATGTAGCCAAAGCGCCAGTGTACTGTGTCTGATGGAAAATGAACGATACACCCTTTTGGTTATGAGGTTATATTATTCGGTTATTGGCTAGCTAGCTAACGTTAACGCATATGTAGCCAACGTTAACTAGGTTGTATCAAGGATAACATTTGGCTAGCTTTGGTACTTTATGCTTGCTTTTCTTACTGAACCAGAGCAGTCTTCATTTGAGCCAGAGCAGACTTTAATGCCATACAAAATAGTAAAGCATGATCATGCTGCATGCTTCACTCTTTCAAATTCTTTGTAATTTAGATGGAGAAGGCAGGAGGAGAGGAGACGACGAGAGGACACCAGGAGACAAGGGGACAATCCTGGTGCCAAATCTATCAAGATTTGGCACCAACAGAGGGAGAGTTGTTCGAGGTGAGTGAGTGATAGACATAGATTAACTTTATCATTACATAGAACAAGACAATTCCAACCAGAAGTGCTAAAATTATATTGCAGTTTATCCTTTATTGGAGCGTATTTGCAGCAGTATGTATGCTACAATACAAGGCAAATAATCATAGATCTATATCTAAGTAGACTGGTGACTGGGATGGTTAAAAGGGTAAATAACTGGTTTTATACAATAGCCCTATGTGCAATGGTTATACAACATGGGCAATGTACTGTATATTTAAAGTGACTTATGCATGGAGTTTACACAGGAGCCTACACAGCATAAACACAATATAGTTGAATGATACACATTGAGCCTCATTCACTAATATGTTCTTAAAGGGATAGTTCACCCAAAAATGAAAAATTAGCCTTTATCTACTTACCCTGATGACATTCGAAGAGGGTTAAGGGGGCTATTGTGGTCAATATTTTAGTAAACTGAATTATAGAATATTGCCTACTCACAGTAAGGTAAGAGCCCCCGTTTTTTGGGGGGACAAATGTATGTCCAAAAAGGCTAAATTTGTGTTTCGCGTGGCATACCTTTACTAAAACCTTTCTACAACTGTTCAGGTTCACCCTTTTTTTTAGGTTCACCTTTGCACAGTTACCTATGAGATGTTACATTAACAATTCCTATTTGAATTTGGCTGTGTTTCCAGGGGTGGTTTTAACTCAAAATGAAACACTTTTCTTTAGGCGAGAACCAAAATTTACATTTTCTGATGTGTTCCAAATGGATTTTCTCAGACACACTTATACATATCTTGATTCTGACACTTCTGTAACAACGTATAGGTGTTTTTGTCATAGGTGACAAAAATTATTCCTACAGCCCTTGTATTTGTGAAGATATACCCTTTTTATTTTGGGTATGTCATTTTCACGCAGGAGGTTGAAAAATAGGTGGGGGGCTTAAGGGATACTATGAGGTGTGCATTAATTTTGAAAATGGAATCGATATACGGTCATAGCTATAGACTCATGTCTATGATTTTGAACCACAGGGTCAGCTGAACGAGGAGATGGGGCATGCTGTCCCTGTGTGGCATGTTCATGCCCATGCCACCTCATGGCTGGGAATAGGATGACAAGTAAGTGAAAAAGAAAAGAATATATGCCTACGACTCTCACCATTGACAGCTCCACCATCACTACCAACCCTCTGGCACACAACCTTAAAGGGATAGTTCAGTTTTTTTTTAAGTGGGGTTGTATGAACTCCATATGGCTACTTAGTAAATTAGATGCAGTACACAGCTATCTCCTCTCCTCAGTAAGACACAATTGCTCAAACTTTTGGACGCAGAACCAGCCGCAAACAGGGAAGTATTGTACCAAATAAACAGGCTATTTTCTCTGCATACTAGAACTCCCATCTTAGAATAATACCACAGTTTAAGAGGACGCTACATAGACATTTTTTTAGTGCATTAACTTTTCAGAAAAGCGAAGTTTAGTGGAAAAACAAAGCCATGGAAAAACACAGCTCTCTCTCCTTCAGCGAGTTCAGACTCCTTGTAACAAGGCTACTATCAGAGCCTGAACTCGCTAGCTTGTTGACTCGAACAGCTGAGAGTCGCATATTGCCTTAATATCCACTTCTCTAGTCTCCCGCTCATGCGCAGCACCCGGACGCACAAGTATAGTGGGACAAAATCCTACGCCAAGCTAAGGCATAGCAATGGCGTCAACGCACCGCAGAAGTATAAACCATAAACCAGGCTTTAGTTTCATCCTAGGCCCCACCATCTCCAGTGTTTCCCATATAGTTTATTTGGGACGGCGCCCAGCCCCCCAACGGACACCCCCGCCATCCCAACAGGATCCCCACCCAGAAATTCAAGTGCGTAAGTAAAAAAAAAAGAATCCATTATTTGATTTTTATTTCAATCAAAGGGCGATAACAGGTATTCTTTTTATCAAATAAAAGCTAACTTTAATTTGCGCAATTTTAGAGTCTAATGCGCCGCTATCGTTTCATTACATTCCTTCAAATGCATTTCTCCTCTCCTCGCTCCTCTCACAACATACTCACCTGCACTCACACCGGTACAGACCCACCCACACTCAAGAGAGTGGAGGAGAGAGCGTGTTGCCGACATTATGGTAAAAAAAAAAATCGAAAGAAAAATCTCCAGACATCCAGCTATGAGCCGCTGTTTTCACTCACTCACTGTTTTCTAAATGATAAATTCATCCTGAGGTATCCTGCATCACTTATTTTCCATGATATAAGAACAATCTTTGAAGGATCAAGCTTCAAATACAATCTACTAGTGCAGTGGTTCTCAACCTGTGGGTGGAGGCCCATAAGTGGGTCTCAGAGCTATTTTCACTGGATGGCGTATAAAGGTAAAGGTAAAAATGTGGCAAACATGTCTTTAGTGTATGGAGGCCCTAAGCAGACAAACATCCATCAGAGTATGTCAGAGTATACCCACTAGAATAAACCAGACTACACCAACTGGATAGATAGATAGATGAATGAATAAATAAAAATGATTAATATAGACAGATAGATGAATGAATAAAAAAACAAACAACAAAACTGATTAATATACATGATCCTGAACGATGGACCACGCTCATTTCAGCCCAGGCACCCCCTTCCCAAAGCAAAAAGTTAGCGAAACACTGACCCCATGTCAGCCCCATTATGAAGACCTGATAGTCCACCTCTGTTACAACGCCTGTCATTCCATCTATCCCAGCTATAATGCTATCTCTTTGTGATGCAGGAGAGCATATGGTGTTGAAAACCGTTTTAACTTATTTTGTTTTTCCAGGCAATGAAGGGGAGCAGAAGAGGGCATTAGAGAAGAGCAAGGCTCTCTTTCTTCTGAAAAGATACCCTCCACTGAGGAGAAGTCTGAGCTGTTAGTGAGGGGCTTCAGATGAAGACTGTGAACAAATGGTTCATTAATTACAGGTATAAAAGGTCAATAATGTAGTATTGGTCCATAGGTGCTGTAGCCTAATTTCACAGCTTTGTGTGCACACTATTTACATCTTACTGTACCCTTATGTATGTAACCCACAAAACAGACTACAGACTTTACTGAACTGTCAATGCATAGATTTATCAGAAGAGTAGTGGTTCTTCAATAAGTAAGTGGGGACAGGGACAACATATTTTGATGTCTCTTGATTCATTCCCATTTTAAATAGCAATATTTTTTGAAATTGCAGATACACCATGTTTCTTGAACTGCGGAGGCGGGCAGTTAAGAAAATAACAATGGAGAGCACGGAGGCCGATGTGGACCGCTTGGTGACGAGGGGCACAAACCTGGCCTTTGCCCACCTCCTTGGTAATGGGAGAGTGCTGAATGAGTCCTGCAGGGACACTGTGAAAACATACCTGCAGGCTTGGCTCAAGGCCCTAAGGGGGGGAAAGGACCCCAATGCCGAGGCCATTAAGGCAGTCCAGGACATGAAGAGTGCCTAGGGTGTGTGTGTGTGTGTGTGTGTGTGTGTGTGTGCGTGTGCGTGTGTGTGCGTGTGTGTTCAAACTTCAAATAGAATTTAATTCAATCTTTTGAAGTTTTTAATTTGTTTGAATGTATTTTTTGAATCGTTCATTGTATTCCCTAGATTAATTCATTTAAATTCATATTTATTCAATTGAATGATAAAATATTATATCATTCTTTATTTATTACATATTTTTGTATAGATCAGTATAAATGTATTGTTATTGTATATTTAAAATTGATTATTCTATGATACTTTTCTATGATATTCATTTAATTCAATAATTTATTCATTAAACACTTTTATAAACTTAATTTCACCTCCTGTTTATGTTCATCTTCTGTTGAAAACAATTGTTATATAAAAAAAAAATCACAGTACATTACCATATCCTTCTTCATTTGAAGCAGTATTTTACATTTTTAACTTGTTCATTCAGTTATTGTTTGTTTGTTTTTACCTTATTAATCCCATTACGCAGGGCTCTCAAGGAAATTAAAAATAATGCAAGTTAAATATTGAAAAAATAAGTAATTATCATTTACACTCCAATAACATTATATAAGATTTTACAGTAAAATATAAATAGACCATTATCATATTATCATCATAATACTCCAGTTGAAACAAGATAGCTTGACC
Source organism: Epinephelus fuscoguttatus (assembly GCF_011397635.1). Taxonomy (NCBI): domain Eukaryota; kingdom Metazoa; phylum Chordata; class Actinopteri; order Perciformes; family Serranidae; genus Epinephelus; species Epinephelus fuscoguttatus. The sequence goes on along the minus strand of NC_064767.1, from coordinate 36,470,568 downwards.
ATGTCTTTGAGACATGCATACCAATATCTGAAGCCGTCTTAAAATGGGAATGTCTTAAGCCAAAGGAAATATGTCTTAAGATGTCTTAAGACACTCAGTGTCTTCAAGACACAAAAATCTGTCTGGGTGCATCCCATGTGCTGCTCTGGCATGTCTTGAGACATGGGTGGCGTCTTCAATTTTTTGTCTTAAGATGTCTTAAGACGTCTTGATGTACAAAAATGTCTTGAGACGTCTTGATTTCTGTCACTAAGACATCTTGAGACACTTTGATGGCTGGGTATGTACTTAAATAGTTACGCCCAGAAGCAAGGAAACAAATCTTTTTATTGCAGTAACTCCTACAATACAGCTATCCATCCATTCATCCACTGTCAGCTGTTTATCCAGATCTGAGTCATTAAGCAGATGGCTAGAAATAATTCCCAGTAGCCCAGAGCAGGCTCTGTTCACCATCCACATCCTCCAGGTCTTAGTAGAGGATCCCAAAGTGTTCATATTCCAGATGGGATATATAATCCCAGTGTGTTCATTGTCTGATCCAGGTTCTTATCTCAGGTGACTGTACCAAGCATACCTGCATACAGAGGTATTCTTACACTAACAGTGAGGCCAGGCACGTACTGAGTAAGACTAATTTCAGCTGCTTTCATTTATGATCTCATCCTTCCTTTGTGTTATTAGCAAAATCTAACAGCCAAAGAGGGTTGGAGGGCAGATTGGCCAGAAAATCAGAAACTTTGGCTCCAGGCCTAGCTTCCTCTGTACCACAACAACCTAGCACAATAGCCGGTTTTCACAACAGAGATTTTAACTAGTTGTAGTAGGAAAAATACAGGTGTTTTTTTTTAGTAATTTCAACGTTTCAACGCCTCTGTTCTGTTGAGCCAAGTGTCTCAGTAAGCCATGACAGTATGCTAGCATGCACAATACCAGGACCCTGAAACTGAAGCAGCAATATGGGATTCAGCCATTTATTACTTACACCTGTGCTTTTCTATTGTGATATGTCAAGATGTCCTCTGTGAAAAATGCCTGCCATGACAGCGGATCCTACGCTGATGGTGACCTTGTGCTTAATCTTATCATAACTCATGGACAGACGCTGTGATTGATCATGGTTTCTTGTCCTTTTCATATCAAAAGAGAAAAGGGTTTTCTTATGTCTGTTTAGAATTTTTTGTGTGTCTTTGATAGGAATACCCATAATACCACATTAACAACAACATATCTATGATTTATCTGTTTATCTTTATAATGTATCTATATCTATCTAGTTAGTCTGTGATTAGTAACTACAAACACTACAGACTCACAAAAAGAGAAGGCTACAGTCGACAAAAATTAAATCTCATGCACTATTAAGCAGAAACGCTGTCAAACCAACTTAATCAAATATCTACACAGACAGTCCAAAAATACTGAAATTAATCCTTGAGCTGCAATTTTGTTTTCTGTCTACCTAACAAACATAAGTTCAATGCTCACTCTCCCATTAGCTCTGTTTTGGGCTCCCAACTTCCGAGGGAAAGGTCTATCTCTTTAACTCCTCCACTATGTTCACCAGCTGCTTGATAAAGGTACAGGTGGTCGAATGAGTTTATTAGAGCTTTTTCTCTGAAAACAGCTGCATGCTGAAAAGACAAGGTCGATGGGAGCAAAGAAACTGAACAAAACAAAGCTGCAGGCCGTAAACCCAAAACAACAAGCTGAAAGGCACTAAAACTGTCTGTAGAGTTGAGGGGATCTGCAGAGCTTTTGATGAACATGTTGAATAAGCCAAATGTTGAATCGCTGCCAATGGTGAATTGGTGGTGGCGGCTGCAGTGGCGGCTGTGGCGTAATGACATGCTCCCCATTGTCACAGCATGCTTAATTTATGGGCCTTTTAGATATCGTCTATGATGGTGTGGCTTTCACTCTTTCTGCTGTGATCTCAGAATTGACAGTATAGTATAGAGTGTTGCCATGTTCATTTGTTATATCATGCAAATCTGGAAGTTCTATACATTTAGTTCTGTGGTGTTCCCTCTGCATAGTGCGTAGTACATAGTCAAGTGTGTGAACAATTACATTCATGACGCAGCCAGCTGTCTACGCCAAATGGTTAAAAAGCAAGTTTGATTATATTTTGGAACAAGGATGTAAACACATTTCCTACATTTACTGATTGGTTGCATATAATATTTTTTAATTTTGTAGCATTGGTGTATAGAGTGAGCCGAGCCAGAGCAGAACCAGAAGAGCTGTGGACGGGCACAGTGCAGGAATAGTCTCCAGTAATGAAGCATCTCTGGGGTCCTAATTACACCGGGTTGAGGAGATTGCCTCCTCTAGACACTGCGATGCTGACAGCATACTACTGACAGAGTAGTGCGTTTCACACTGCCATTACAGTAGAAGAGACGGCCATTTCTTTTATCCAAGTAATTCCTTTGGCATCAATGATTTATCTGTGCTGTCACACCAAGGAGCCCGTGTTATAGAGCAGGTCCTCCATATATGCATGATAGCTCAGGTAAAAGGGAGGACAAACATGGCACAGCCATTATCATGTAGGTTTAATTAATCTGGGAGCAAGAGAAAAAGTTAATGTCCCTTAAAACCTAATTCATCTGGATTTTTTCCTAAATGAAATGAAAGCTGATCATGCTGATAAGACCAAGGTTAAATGATCACCACAAGGACACTAGCTCATTGTAACATATACAGGTTAAAAAAATGTGTGTGACATCAATGTGGTCATAAAAACATACTGAATTAGAAATTTCAGCATTAGAGTGTTAGACAAAAATCTACAATAAGATCCTCAATCATCATAAATGTTCACCTTTTTTGGATTCTTCAATCACTGTGGAGGCATGTGAGAAAAACAAAGTATTCCCTGATTTCTGCATAAAACACAGGGTGAGTAATTGATGTACAAATGATCATTTGGGGGTGAAGTATTCCTACAGGAGGACTGCAATACTTGACGTACACTGGGTTAACTTTCTTGTAACACCTGAATGAAAGCATAACCAAGCACAATTTAGGTAGCCAAAAAATGTTCAAGCAATTTAGCTACATTCACATTAACAACTAGAGTTAATACATTTGATTGATGCAATAACATTGTAGTCGATGTGTAGCAGGCTGAGGTAGTGTATGTTGGAGGGGGTCACTGAGGACAGGCGAAGTGATGAGGTTATCATCACTTTACAAGCAGATCTGCTTTTAAATGTTGGCCTGATGGGGCCATAATGATCTAAATTGTTTAATAAAGAAAGGTCAGTTCAATTCAAACAGGCTCCACAAACACTTAATATTATACATACAGACTGGTGGATATGAGCTAGGAAAGCCTGTAGTATAACAGAGATTTTTGGATGAGACTGTCAATATTAACACTTGAACAATCACAAAAATGTGGGCTCAGTTTCACCGACATTAGCACTCTTCAAAATGCTTTGTACTGCATTAAAGATGCACCACTCCAGTTTCCTTTTTTAAATACCTTATGCATGTTCAAGAGCGTTACTACAGTGAAAGTATCTAACCCTAGGAGTAATGTTCCAAAACTGACCAAAAAAAAAGGTTTAAATACTTAACTTAATTATCATGATTTCAGCTAATGACTGGATTTTAATGTATTTGTAAATTTGGCTTTGGCACAAACGGATCAAAACTGTGTTTAACTTTTGAGTACACTTGGTGATATAAAATGCGCACAGGATCACAGGATGATACATGATACAAAAGCAGGAGAGTGTGATGAGATGGTATCAGACCTGAGAGGAGAGCAGGGCCTGAGGCAGCAGGTCAGAGACATGGATGGAGACAGGAGGACCAGTCCAGTTACTCTGGGCAAACATGTGGAGGCAAGACACAGCCAGGGCCATCACTGCCAGCTCCCTGCAGCAGGACAGACAAAACACACACTGGACTCAGTGGACAGAAACACTGGAGAGACGTGATGATATCTAAAGATACTTCAAGAATGAAAAAGAAAACATCCTAAAGGTATTATAGAAAAGCACAGTGACGTCTTTTTCTAGCTGTCACCTGAATCTCCAGGCAATTAGAGGGTTTTAAAAACAGGTAGCGAGCAGTGACATGCTTTGCTGCCTTTCTGTTAGACTGAGAAAGTGATGGAAGGTGATAGAAGAGAGGAAAGGGATCCAGTCAGAGGAGGAGCAATATGTGCTGCATTCAACATTTGCTCATTGACACTTCTCCCCTGAGTGCGACGAGGAAGATGTTAAGCTGTCCATATTAAAATTTAATCATTTACAACAAAGGCGGTGAAAGGAGAACAAACAAGCACCCCTGAGATCAGTTTTGTGCTACACTCCACTACTTTTACTGCCCAACCCACCTCATCGGGTCAATGTGGAGAGACACTACCCAGGCTAAAGACATTAAAACCCAATTATTCACAACTCCACATTTTATGTTACCATACATTTCATGTCTTAAGTCAACAGGGTATCTACCATCAACTGTAAAACATAATGGACACAATGGATGCATAAAAATTACCTATAGCAACAAAAGAGTTTTTTCAATACACCATGTTGACTGTCCCTGTATGGAAGATTACAGAAATTGATGGAATTATTTTTTGAGGCTTCCAGTTGTCATAATTAAAAGTTAATTGGGAAAGCCACTGTGTTTTAATGGAGAGTGCACATGTATTCAAGGGCCTACCCTTACACCTCGTTTCCACTTGAGACTAGTGTCCGTAGATCTGTAAATACACCGATGATGCCCTTAGTGTCCAAGGAAAGGAAGTGCATTTCTTTATGGATAGATAGATCAGGTCTACCAACTGAAGTGAAGGAAATAGCCTGATAGCTAGTTAGCAGCCTGTTAGCTAAGCTAGTACACTGTCATACTGTCTCTCTAAAATCCACCACAAAAGTAAAAATTTTTTGAACTAACTCAAGACAAATTCTGGACCGAAATATTACGGAGGGAAGGAGTTTCGCAGGCACATCGGATATCACGGAGATTCCCAAAGGAATAAATGGACTTCTAGTTGATTCGTCTCCGCGTACATACTTAAGTGAAAATGAGGCGTAATGGTGTGGTCACACCGAATGCAGAGCCAATATTCCCCTTGTGTTACCAATGCGAATATGGCCGCTAGAGTGTTTTTTAGAGTATTTCACAACTACCAAATATTCACCCTTAACAGCTAGCTCAAAAATCAGTGCTTCTTTGGTTCATAGTAAAGTACAACTGATAGCTGCAATCAAGAGATGTAAACACGGTGAACACGGAAGCTCCCTGTTCTTAAACAAGATGACAACACTCTTTATTGTTGTTCATATTATCAGCATATTGTCAGACATGAGTGAAATTAACACTGGCCATTATTTGCCTCCAGTTTACTTCTATACACACTCAGACTCAGACACACACACACACACACACACACACACACACACACACACACACACACAAAAATAAAAGTGTAAGGAGGCTCCATTGCTTCCTTACACAGGCACCCAGACTGTTGGATACTTATATGCATGTATATAACTTAAACCTTTGATGGTTACAGGAGTACACATTTACAAATTCTTTAACTCTACCAGCTACTAGGGGTGGGGAAAAAAATGTAAACAGCATAGTGTTATGATATTTGTGTGGCAATACCATACTGTCACACAGTGTCAAGTATCCTTTTTTTTGTTGTTGTTGTTTTATAAATTATTATTATTACAAATACAAATTAAATTTTAGTTAGCTTAATAGTAAATATAATCACTTTCTTTTTCACTCCACCACATACATTTTGCTACAAATAAAATGACTTGAGTGAGATGAACAGACTGAAAACTTTCTCTTATTAGATAATACATATGTTGACAAAATTTTCCTTCAAGGACATAATTTACGATTGAAAAAGGTAGTAAATTGCAAAATATAATATGTTTCACAGCAACACTCAGCATATCGCAGTACCTTTAAAATCGCAATAATATTGTATCGTGACCCAAGTATCCTGATAATATCGTATCGTGGAGCCTGTGGTGATTCCCACCCCTACCAGCTACCACAGTTAAAACATATTTGGGAAATCGTCCAGTTGATTTGATGGCTGGTGTCCTTTCCTGCTGTATTACCTGTTGTTCTGGTCGTCCTTGGTGCCAGAAGTAAGGTAAAGCAGGACCCGTTTCTCCAGGTGGGCCTCGATGTCCTCCCCCTCGCTGCAGCTGCCATCTCCAGTAAGCAGATCTAACACCTGGGGGCTCAGCAGGACCGCCTCGAAGTCCCCCTCCATCAAGGACTCCAGCAGAGAGCCCGCCTCTGGAAGAACAAATCTTTATTAGTGTGAGGTCACATGAAGCATGCCCTTACTCATTTGGTTATATTCATGGAGGCCACATGAAAACAATGTGATTACTCACAATGGCAACATACACCGATGAGCCAAAATATTAAAACCATTGACAGGTGAAGTGAGTATCACTGATCATCTTGTTACTCTTGTTTTGCTGGGAAATCTTGGGTCCTGGCATTCATGTGAATGCCACTTGACACGCACCACCCACCCAAACACTGCTGATGACACAGCACCCCTTCAGTGGCAATGGCACTCCCCAATGGCAGTTGCCCCCCCAGCAGAACAATGCACTATGCCACACTGAAAAGACTGTTTATGAATGGCCCAAGGAATGTGACAAAGAGCTTGAGGTTGACTTGGACTTGGACTGACTTATGTCTCAAGCAGCTTTGAGACATAACAGTACCCAAGAGCCAAATCTGATCCATGGTCAGGCCTTCTTGGATCTGACTTGGCTCTGGCCTGTTGAGGTATGGACACAGGACTTCAAGGGTTATTCTGTGATGTTTGGCACCAGGACATTGGCATGGAATTCTTTGAGTCCTGTGGGTTGTAAGGTGGGGTGCCAGTGCGTCCCACAGATGATGATCAAATTGGGATCGTGAAAATTTGGCGGCTAGGTTGACGTTTTGAGCTCTGTCAGGATCTTCAGGCCATTCCTGATAGGTTTTTGCAGTGCTGAATGGCACTTAGTCCTGCTGGAGTTCACTGCATTCTGGAAGTGCTGTTGCCATGAGGGAGTTGTTCTAAGTCTACAACAGTGTTTGAGTGGGTAGAGCGTGTCAAGGGACATCCATATGAAGGCCAGAACCCAAGATTTCCCAGCAGAGCATTGCATTTAGAGCTGGGGCAAATTTGGTATTCATATTGTTTAAATTGCCTCATTAATCAAATAATGGAAAAATAATCAATAGTCGAAAAAATAATGGTTAAACTATTCGAAAAATTAAGTTAGATTAGTCAATTCAAAGTCTACCTGGTAAAGAGCTCAAGTGGATCAGCCTCATATTCCGCCCTCTACATGCCCACATTCAACCATAAATGGTCAATGCAAAGCACCTCATGAATGTTGATGCATAGAAATGAGCCTTCTCATCAGCAAGTCTTTACAGTGAATCATGGCAAAAACAGAATGTCACCACAGCATTTTTGTTTGCAGTAGGGATGCACAACAATAGCAGCACGTCATCGGTATCAGCCAATACTGACTTTAAATGAACTGTCCAAATTGGCCAACATGCTTTTTCTTATTTTGCACAGTGAATGAAAAACATATATATAGAAAAATGTTCTATTTCATGTCTCCATCTGTCGTGGGCCATCACGATAAAAGTATGCACGCATAATATGATGGTACTTCCACTACAGGAGAGACTTGATGATCACTAAAATTAGGTGGGGAAAAAAATTGGATAAATCACTATCGGTTATCGGCCACATAGTTGTTATGTATCGCCATATCCGATATTTGCAATAATAATCCAATATTGTGCATCCCTAATTTGCAACAATCAGACTGCTTCACACCTCGCTAAAATAATTGCACAATTAATTTATTTATTTATTGAAGTTTTGTTGTGGGCTTTGTTAAACATTGCGTGTTAATTTCAAAGTGAAAAGTTATGATGTTTGTACGAAGATTACAGAGACCAGGCTGCATTTACACAATCCATATGTGCAGGAGGTGAAGATGTGTGGTGGTGAGGTAACTGGAGAAGGCAGAGTGTGTTGCAGATACCATGATGTCAGCAGTCATGTTCACTGCAGCGATTTTACACGGAAAGAATATGAAAACTAAGATTGTCCTTGGTGATGTATGTACAGTATCAGAATATATTGACAACTGCTGATGGTCTGTGCAGTTCTTCAATGTTATCTGATGCTATCTTGGATTTCTACAGCCAATGATGATAATTTCATCAGTTAGCATAGTTAACATTGAGGTGAAAAGGATTCAGTATATTCATTTTTATATTCATTCATTTAAAATCAGGGAAAGGCAAGCCAAACTTTCCTGAATCTCACCACATCAGTCAATTAATAAATCAGTCAGTCAGATCAAGTCATATAAGATACAGTTCCAGTGAAATGCAATCCTGTCAGTTCCTAAAATGAAGGAACTACAATCACATTCAGTTTGTGTATAAAGCTGGATTTGTTTGCAATAGTGCAGTGTGAAAATAAAACTACAACTTAATTAAAGCCAAAGAAAACATCCGATATGTAATTACACTTTTAGTCTTGTTTGATTGCGTCCTCCGGGACTTCATATCAAATTACATTGTTTATTATACAATAAAGCTTTGTACTGATTTGAAGGGGGACAAGGGTGTGTGTCAAAACAATTATGAAGTCCAAGTGGACAACAGTGGTGTTTGATTTTAATTGAGAGCGCTGAGAAAACTGCTGTGTTTATATAATTTGTCTAATGTCCCATGCAGCCTCCTGACAGACACTGGCAGGCACGGTTGAAGAAAACCAAGCTCTGTGCTTCGCCCCCAAGCTCTAGCCAACTTAACAATCCTTGTCTGATATTGTTTTGCAGCAATTTTTAATCTAACTCCATATTCTCATTAAGTCAATGAGCATATTGAAGCCTTCCCTAAAGATAAGGCGTACAACATGTGAACATTTGGCTAGCTGAGTATCCCACACTGTCGCACACTTGATGTGTGTTGAGGAGGGCCAGCTAAGGAGGCTGATGGTGAGATGGTGAAAAACGTTGATTTATGAAAGGACAGAGGGCGGCTGCTGGGCTGCTGCTTCCCAACCAGAAATAATTGTGGTGTGCATGGTTCAACATCTCTCAGCCTTTCATTAGCTTTTTATTTGTGGAGGGAGACTGGCTTGGCTCATTAGCATTGATTGCTTTGTGTTCCCCCAGTGGAGAGAACAGAGAGAGAAAAGGGAAGGAGCTGCTGCTCTGAGCTGCATGATGAAGCCAGGCTAACGAGAGGAAACACTCCAAGTTGTCTCCATGCCAGTCCTCACACAAAATAAGGTGAGTACTGACAAAAGAAGCAATGTCAGCTTCAACCCTCTTCCATGATTGTCTTCCCTCTTCAAAAAAATCTCTACATCCAAGAGAACAGTATTCAGCCAATCTCCCGACAACTCTGCATGTCTCGAATGCTAAAACTACGCAATCTCTTTTGCTACTGAGGGAATTCAAGCAATTTCCTGCTGGCTGGGAGGATGAGGGCTGGTGCTGGACTTCACGTAACAAACTTCATCAGCTGCTGTTTTCTGAAATTGAACAGGCAAAAGCAAAATAAAGCTCCTCAAGTGAATTCTTTGGTTATTCTACAACTGACTATGATTTGACATTGTTAAAGCTAGGGTAAAGTTTGGTTCTGTTTTTAGGCAATCACATGGCCAATCAGAAGCCATTTCAGAGCAGAGGGTATTCCTATTGGCTGTTTTACAAATGCAGTGCACATGCACATCCCTTTGACGAAAGCATAGATGTATAATAAGAACTAGATACCAGACCGCCAGCGTGGCAGCAATTCAGTCCTGTGTTAATTGCTCAACTGATCAACAAACAAACAATGTTTCTAGCTTCTAGGTTTACTTCCACCGTATGCTGCTGACTAACTATGCGCAGTAGTGTTTCTACCACTGGCCCTGCCTGCGAGTTCCATAGACTTTACGTTGTGATGACATCACAGAAATTTAAAATGCTTTTCATGGATTGAGAGAAGTTTTACAAATATAAAACCTCCATGGATGAAAAAAAATCATAATGGAAATAGTCATTGACCTTGTTTGCAATTGGATGTGTCCCATCAATAGTTTTACAGACGTCTCTTTTACAACTATAGCCAATGGAGAAAATGCTTTTTGCACCAACCCAAAAAGGATGACAAGCTAAAAGTCTAAAGAAAGTAATAAAGATTCTGACAACAAACAAAATAAAACACGGCAATATTGGCAAAGTGTTTCAGAGGTGGAGAGAAAATATTGACAACAGAACCAGAACAGTAAAGCTGGTGATGGTTATTGATGGTTTCAGCTGTAGATTGTAGGAGACACTGTGTAGCCTTACTACTTGTCAAAGGTTTTAATACTGTTAATCACAGACTACTTCTGGATAAATTGGCCTTGCCAGGTTTTGATGAAGCATCCTTTAAATGGTTTCAGGATTACCTCTCTGATAGAACCCAGTGTATAAATGCTGCAGGAGTGCATTCAAATTTTTCTAAGAATAAAAAATGGTGCACCACAAGGTTCAATATTAGGTCCACTGTTGTTCACTTTGTATACAAATGATATCTGTGCTTCTGTAGAAAACTGTAAAGCACATTTTTATGCAATGACATGATTCTTTATGCTTGCACACCATCGATAGAGGAAGCTGTATCAAACCTTCAGTGTGCATTTGATTGCGTGCTGAAATCCTTAAAAAAAAAAATCTTAGACTGATTTTAAATGAACCCAAAACTAAATTCATGTTATTCACAAGGTCAAGGAAGTGTGATCTTGTCGCCTATTCCATCCATTCCCTGAATGGCACCTACATTGAACATGTTACAGATTACTAATACCTTTGGCATTTGGCGAGATGACAAGCTTTCATTTAAAACACACATGGATGAGCTCACAAAGACAGTGAAAATTAGACTGGGTGCACTGTACAGATTTAAATCATGCTTCTCTTTAGAAAATAGAAGGATAATTACTCAATCTACTACTGACACAATGGCAGCTGGTTGGTAACAAATGATGTCGAATTACAAACAATAAACAAAAATATGTTTCTGAAAACATCTGAGGTGATAAAATAGCAATGTGGTAACATGATTAGCTGATCATTGATCAGCGCTGCCTACATTTAAGGATGGATCTCAGTTTTGTATGCCTCCATTTTCAATACACAGAATACAGCATGTCACCCACTTCCTGTTTACAAAATTTCACTTTTACAGCTTATCAGGGCAGTAAAATATGTTTCTGAAGACGTTTAGGCAAGAAATAAACAATGCCCTAAAACTACTTTGGTATATTTGATAAGACCTGCATAGTTTTACCATTTAATGGGACTTTGGTCTGAGTTTGAGAGAGAAGAGGGGCAGCTCTCTCTCTCTTGATTGACTTCTATACTTATAGGAACTGTAGGGGCCGATGTGGTTTGGGGTAGAGTGAGTGCGTGGTGAGCAGGCAGAGTCTCGGTCAGAAGACATCAATAGTATGGAGTAAAGTCAAGGAGGAGGCAGGTTACATTGCAACACAGCTTTTTTTTTTTACTTGAACTAAATGTTTCTTTTCCTTGTTATTTATTTTCTTGTGTCTGGGTATCTGTGTGCTGCATCAAAAAGAGACAACATAAAACATAAACATACAATAGAGAGATATAATGAGTGATCCATTCATGAATGATCCATCTCTAACAATCAAACAAACTAATGAAATAAATCCTATTAATGCTGATATTCCATATTCACTATTCAATCAATTCAACTTGGAAGTTGCCACAATGCACATGTACACCATATACAAACAACTAAAGAGGCCAAAATAGCCAAAGTCAATCACAGGTAAATCAGTGGTCAGGAGCAAACAATTCACAAGGCAGACATGCACAAGAAGCAAACTACCTGCAATAGTATCAAGAGTAACCAAACTGATAAACTGAGACTCACGTTAACTGTGAAGACGCACACATCAAACGCCGGACACACAAGGCTGCGGAGTGAAGGCAAGCAATGAGTGAGAGATGGGTGATCAAACAATTTATGGTCTCTGCCACTGCTACAGGGTTTCCTGGGCAGGTGAAGTCGGCGTGGTTTAGAAGGGTAGCCTGCAGTTTCACTCTGGTACTTTCACCCCTTGTGGGATGGTGAATTGGGAATAGGCAAAAACACATATAAATCAAAGGAGTTTTTCAATATTCTGTGTCCATGGTGGCGGCGTGGTGGGCAAGCAATCCAAAAATGCATTAGTTCAATTTGTAGTTTGAGCAACAGACCCAAAGCCAGCTCAAAATTGCTGGATTCACGTCATTCGGCAGTTTTTTAGCTAAGAGCACGTGCCTTTGTAGTGCCAATGCTATGAATTGTACAAATGAGAGAAGCAAAATTTCAGACTCATTAAAGGCATTTGTGGTATTGCACACAGCTGTACGCACAGGAAATGATGGGAGTAGTTGTATAAAGAATGAAAGACAGGAGTTTGAGAGAAAGGTTAAAACTCTGCCTACTTTCACACCTTTGTACACGTTGCCAGTCACCTTGTTTGGTTTGTCTGTTTCTGCTGGCATTGGAAGGCAATTTGAGCAAAGGTACCACCAGTCGGTTTTGCTCTGAGGAGCTCAGGTGCTAGGCCTACATATAAAAACTGTCAGGACGCTTTATCACTCTTTACCTCAATAGGCTCTCTACAAGTCACCTTTACTTTACTACGCTGTACACCCACAACTTCAGACTCATTAGTGTCAAAGATGAGGTCACATGCTCACATTCAGACATGAAGCCAGATTTCTGCCCCACTTAGGCACACCTGCAAGTCAGTCACATGATCCCCTTAACTGTATCCTTGGCTTTAATAAGCAACAGCAGTGTGACTAATGTTGTATGGAGGTGTGGAGATTTTCATCTCAGAGCTGATCTAATGAAACCCAGGGGCTGCCATAATCGCAAAGTGAGAAGGGGGGGGGGGGGGGGGCAAGGAGGAAGAAGGGCTCTGGCTTTATGAGGGGGAAAATGAAAGCCTGACGTAAGGCCACATGTTTAATGACATTTCAGCCTCTCTTCAGGTCTGCCAATGAAATGGCGGCAATTATGGAAAACAAGACAGAAGCCCTCAAATTAGTCCATAATTCATTAAGGTTCAGGCAGTGGAGACGAAAGACGGGAAAGGGGGGGGGGGTCCCTACTCACCTGCACCAGCATATTACCAACTCAAAGAGCAGAGATGCTCAGATCACAAACCACACATAGGGAGTGATACTGCATCCTTTATTCAGGACACCATTACTAGATCTTAACTCAGCAAAAAGTGTTTTGCTGCTGTATTAATGTTCTGAATGCCGCATACAGAATCTTTAACTGTTGATAAATTACCTTTAACGCATTGAAATAACACAGCTGCAGACTAGTTAATGTCACACACTGTATTTTTATGAGCTTCTTGATGCAAATGGTCACGGTTCAAAAAATATTAAGTTGACAAGCTTAAATTATTGATATGATGTGAATGAGAGTTTGGTTGAGAGAACTGACATGATGCGACCTAGAAAGAAGATTGGAACTAAAGAAACACTCAGTTCATTTGTGCTTTTACAGTGGTGTCAGAGTGGACGTTCCTCCCTCACAAACTGTCTTTGACAAGTTCTGGCAGCGACGTGCAGAGAGCACACAGACCAACATCAGCCAAGTTTAATTTAGGCTTGTCGTCAAGGTACTGAGAAAATTAACATGAATTAGTGACAGCTGGTATGACGTACCACTGGCAACGTTTGTCATTTTAACCACTGAAAATGACTCTGAGCACTGGCTAAAATGAAAAGCTCAAGCTGAATGTTTTCAACATTGCTCTCTAATTTATTATTAGCATCAAAGCTGTGAATGTGTGTATCTTTCCAACCTCAACAATATCAGAGATGGCAGAGAGCAATGCACCTGTGGAGATCACAACTCCTGTTGCAATTAAACTTTGTGATAGGGGAGGTTGAATGCCTTGACATCAGGCACAGTCATTCGATGCAGCAGTAACGTAGTTGGAGGGACGAAGAACTACGGTCTATTTCTATTTCAAAATATCACTTGAAACTCTGTAAAAACTTAAAATTAAAATTAAGTTTTACAGAAGGACACCTGACAGATCTTTCATCAAATTATTGTTGGATAGTGACTGGCCCATTTCTAATTCAAGAACAATAAATTAGAGTATTATGAGATGCTGTCTTTGAACGGGTGTGCAGTCAAACTGGACCGTTCAGCTAGGCTTGGGCAGTATTATGGTATTAAGGTGTTTAGAGATCCCAACAGTTTGATTTTCAATACTATGAAAAGTATTGACACTCCTCTTTCTATGCCACGAGTATTGTCACAAATAACTTTAATCACGAGAAAACCTCTTCCAGTAAAGAAAAACAGTTTATTAGCCACATGATTTTATTCAACTGCCAGTCCGCCACCATCTTCTGCATATCATCACCAACCAGCCCACTAATGTGTCAGTATATGTCGAGGCAATCAGGTCCTCCAGCAAGAAACAGGGTTGGGCACTGAAAATGACAATATGACATAGTGCCAATACGGCACCAGTTCTTATACAACCGGTACCTACTGAACCCAATTACAATGCAAATTGCAGTGCGTCATTTTGGTGACAGATTGTGTGTGTACTGCCTAGCGAGTGTATGGTTGAAGAAAAGAGCGTGTGTGCATGTGTGACTATTAAGTTAGACACAGTAGTGCCAGCGGCGTACAGTAGTTAAGTTGGGCCCCAGTAACAGATCCCGTATCAAAACAGCTAATATCACAAAAATACCGAATACAAAAATGTATTATTCCTTTTATTTATAGTTTAAATAGTTTATGTAAAACAAACCTACAATTTTATTATAGATTGATACTGACTATTTCACAAAAGAAAAAAAAAGAGTGACAGAGATGGGTTTGCCTTCTCCATATATAGCGGGCATGTGCTCAATTCTTGTGCTGCTGGATTTGAGTGTAGTCTTTGACACAATTGATCATGGCATTCTTTTAGATAGACTGAGGCACTGGGTGGGTGTATCTGGTACTGCCCTAAACTGGTTCGCTTCATACTTGTCAGACAGCAAGTTTTGTGTGTCCATTAAGAATGTCATGTCATCCATTTCCCATATCAAGTACAGTGTGCCTCAAGGGTCAATCTTTGGTCCGATCCTGTTTTCATTATACAAGCTCCCCCTTGGTGATGTTGTCCGTTGACATAGTGTTTATTTCCACTGTTATGCAGATGACACTCAGCTGTACCTCCCTCTTAAACCAACTGACAACAAAAGATAACCTTCCTCAAGCAAGAAGGGCACTTAGTTATTTTTTTTCATTATTTTGTGGACCAAAGGTATTTAAACCCAGTAAGACCTGTCTAAGCAGGTTAACTGCATATCAGAAACACACAATTGTAGGCCAGACAATATCATGCATGTTGCATTGACTTCCATCACCATTAGCTGAGCCTTACATGCTTCTAAATCACAAATGCCATCATATATCATACATCCCGTTGAAATGGTGTGAAAAAATAGATACCACCCAAGCCTATAGAATTAGAATAGCCTATAAAATTGCGCCAAAGTTTAAACCACTGAGTAGCTAACGGTTCGGTTTGGGAAAAGGGACACAGTGAGACTACCGGTATTCAAAGCTGACAGCCCGGCGTCAGTTGACTGACAGAAGACACACACACTATGCAAACAGGAGACACCTGAGACAGAGAGCGTGGTTTGACAGCTCATTGTATAACGCAGTGTGGACTCCCGCTGTGGGGACCTCCTGCCAGCCGTGCCGCTGAGCTCCGGCTCAGTGCAGCTGCTGACAGATGTGAGCGGGACGCCGCTCGACAATGTGCAAGTGTTGGGAATAAAGATGTCACGTCAGACTCCGGTAGTAAAGTCTGTCAATATAAATCCAACTACTCCGGTTGTCAGCACAAAGCCATGCAAAGCGATATAACAACGGATTTGACATGCGGCTAGTTCTCAGGCTTAACCTCCGTTAGCTAAAGCTCCATCTGAATTTCACTCTAACCCCCACCTTAGTGTTATTTTGAGATTGAGAAAATTAGACGAACTACAGCTGGCGCTTGCTAATGTTAAAATCACAAGTTGTCTTACTTAGTGATCCGGATCTGGTTGCCCACGCGTGAGGCCAATTAATATTGCCGAAAATTTAATGGGGTCTGGCATGACGTTCAGACACGCGACAGCGGCTCGTATCGTTGCTAACAGCTCGCTTAGCAGTGATTCAATTCATGTGAATTTCTTTTAGCTGGAGCGGAGCTGCGGGCATTACGTTACAACGCTGTTATTACTAGCAAAGGCTAAACCATCACCGGGTAAAAGCCTCACGCTGCTGCGTTTAACATGAAATGTCACTTTCTTTAAGCCATTGTAGCCATTTTTAAAGCGCTCATCACATAACGGAATCTGCTCGCCGAAGTGTTAACAGCTACGTGGTGGAATAATCAAACACAGCCTGAGGTCTCACCTGAAGTACTGAAAATACTCTGCTTCCATTCCGCTGCCTCGCTGGGTGTTAAAAAGCCTCGGAGGAGGGGGATCTCTACGTCCAGCGGCATTGTAACGCCTCTGCTCCCTGTTACAGTGACGGGGAAGCGTCTGTCTTCAGTCCGGACTGACGGAGCTCAAAAACGGCGATTAATCGCTTTAGGAATGAGCCCAGTCGGTGTTTCTCAGTCAGAGATAAAATGTTTATTTCCACCCATGTGGTGCAAGCGGCATCAGTGAGCAGCCATGACAGATGCGCATTGCATTGTGGGAGAACTAATCAAATGAAGACTACACAGGGATGATGGCTGTTGGGAGGAGTTTGTCTTCGGGACTTTATGTCAGAAAGCCTCTTCTCAGTTATTTTAGGAAGAAGATCACGCTTTGGGTTAAAATGAATGGATTTCTACCAGAAAGGGCTTTCTGTCAGGCTCCTCCCATCTGCTGAACGTTAGGTAGCCTAGTTTCAAAGATGTGGACGCGATGTTGCATTTCCCACCTTAACGCCCGTTCACTGCAGTTACTGCTGGCTCTGTTTAACAGCATGTTACTGTACTCTTGATCTATCTGCCTGTCCCAACCAACAAATATGACATTATGAAACCATATACATTTATTACCAACATACAAGGAAGAAAATTTTATTGCTAAATTTAAAATAATAAGTAACTAACAGATGTATGATGTAGCCGAGTGCTTTGTAAAGAATTTCATGAGAAAAGTATATGATTTGACAGAATTAAAAAAAAAAAGTATTCAAACATTAAGGACAATACATGTGAATCCAGGGACAGCCCTAGCACATTTAGTGCCCTAGGCAAGCCCCCCACCCCACCCCATGTTTGCTGTAGCTCAACAGTCAACATGTTTATTGCCAAAATACAAATAAACAACCCATCTAACAATAAAAACTAAGATAAAGATATGTGCTAATTTGCGTTCAGTAACAAGTTGTACATGTGACATAACAATCATATAAATCATTTATCAATTTAAAAAATGACAAATTAACTTGTTCAGAAGAATAAGCAATAAAATATGACACTGCAAAATAATAATAAATATGAGCAATGCTAATGGTACGATAGGAGTGCACTTTTCTGCTACCTCTACCATTGAACGATGATTCTAGCGCATGTGTAACATAGTTAAAAAAGGTTCATGTTAAAATTTATGGTTTAATTCCGCTAAATGGGACAACAGCGTCATCTGCTGTTACCTGCAGTCAGCAGTTGTAGCAAAGGATTATGGGTAGCACTTCAAAGAAATGTCAGGTTAATACACGTGAAGCCCTATTGGACAACTAATATTAAAATTCATATTATGGCAAAAGCACCTAATCAGTTAACTAAAGTATTTTGTTTGATATTATTGGTCTAATGTTGATTTCGCCATATTTTTATTAAGTCAGCTGTAGGTTTCCATGTGTTTTATTGTTGGTAAAAATTATTCTTCAGGCATCGCTAGGTAAAAGTAACATCTTTTCAGAGAGAGCACCTGCTGTGTCCACAAGCAATAATGATTTTGCTCTATCGTCCATTGTTTTGACTGCAGGTATGTGTGTGTACCAAAATGTTTTATAGTGTTGTTGTTATATATTTTATGGAGTGTGGCAATGTTGGAAAAATGCCAGTTGAGGTTATTTAATTGTTAAAACATGTAAAACAAACTAAAAAAAGGGTGGCAGTCCAGTTTATGAAATCTATTTTATATTTCTGTGTTAACATTTTATTTTTGTTTATTGTATATATTTTTTTAATAAATGTAAACGTGAAAAATTTTAAAATCTGAATAAGCAGAAATTCCATAAAAGAGAAACTGATGATCTGCATTGAGAGAGAGCACGTACTGTGTCCACAAGTGATGATGATTTTGCTCTATTGTTCTGTTTTGACTAAACCTGAACTGTGACAACCCAGACCAGCTCTCAGAGGTTTATTCAAGAGAGGACATCCCATACAGAGGTCACACATTTTGATTAATTTATTTTTTTGTACAGCTTTTGTATTGTTAGTTTGTTTTTATACATATATTTATTTGTTTATTGCATTTCTATTTCTGTTATCACTTTCACATCTTCTTTCCTATTGTTACAGGTTGTGGGAGGGGGGAGGGTGTGGCAGTTGTTCAATGTGTTGCCCTGTGACTATGGCAAAACTTCAATAAAAATATATTCAAAATTAACAATAATAATAATTATAATAATATTATTATAATAGCCTAATAGTATTAGTATAGATGAAGGTGTTCTTAGCATTCGCCTATACTGCCTATGCCACTGGACCTTCAGAGGAGTATAATGTCACAACCCTGCTTAAGGCTGGATTTGAAACTCAGGTACTTAGCACCAAATTCCAGGCCCAGTGTCTCTCACACTGATTTTTTTTTAATTTTTTTTTACAAAGTCATATTGCTTTCTTTTGCCTTATTTTCTTTCTGTCTTTCTTTTTTTTTTGGAACCCTGATTTCCCTTTTTGGGGTAAAGACATGACAGTGTAGTTGGTGCTCCAACATTATGAGGAGACAATAGGCTTGTTTGAGATGAACTGCACCTCCCCTGAAAGATGGACAAAATCAGGCGGCTGCAGCAGGGGGCGGTGACAAAAAGCCATGGTCATTTCTGACAGTTTCCAGCAGCCTTCAGTCTGTACAGAAAAACACAGAGACAGTCACATCCTGTTCGATCTGAGGCCGATTTATTACAGTGTTATCAGACCCATATCACAGTTTGATTGCAGTCTCCAATTGCTTTGTGGAGTAACATATTAAAATGTTTTCCAGGCAATCTGTAATTTATATTCATGGTTCAACCTCCATCTTACACAAATTCTTATGTAAATCAGCATCATATCAGTTCGCTGAAGCAGAGCAGACCTGTCCCCTGACTGAAAACAGTCTAATGTTAATATACAAAAAATCCACACAGAAACATGCAGAAAAGTTTTTTTCTGAACATCACTCATATTCTTACCTATTTTCACCCAGTGTATTATTCACTCTCTGTAATGCCATTTAGTGCTTTGACATGTAATTGATAACCTGGTTGGTGGTGTTGGTGCCAAAGCCTCAATAAAGCGGAACTACTCTGAGCTGTTTCTCAGATATCTCTTTCAAAACTAAAGCAGCATCACAGAGGCCACCAGTGGTGTGTAGAATACAATAGAGAAAGGATCCACCGCCCAAAAGTGGTGCAACAACACACAGATGAGCAAGTCTGATTTGGATCTACAAAGACTGCACTTCAGATGCTCTTATCTGTGGCTCAGGAGGTAGAGCAGGTCATCCACCAATTAGAAGATTGGTTGTTCTTTCCTCGACTCCTCCAGTCTGTATTTTGGCAACATAATGAATGTGTGTATATCATATGCAAGATGTCTTCTTTATTGGGTATTACACATTGCTCTTAAAAACTGTGGTCAGTCAAACTAATACACGTTTTTGCTGTGACTGCTCAGAGGAATCCTACAGAGGCAGTTGAAATTGTCTTTCCATAGAACATAACTTTTGTTTTGCACACAGGCTACAAGTATAATGGGTGCCCACAGCAACAGGGAGGAAAAGTCATCTTAATTGTCACACCAATTTCCACAGAGCTATAAGCTGAAATCTTACTGTTCTTGACAGCATCTGGGGCCTCATTTATAAACGTGGCGTACGTACAGAAACTGCCGTACGGCACTTTCCACTCAAACTTTGGGATTTATAAAAATCAAACTTGACAGGAAAATGTGTAATCTTCCACGGAAGTTCTGACCCATGTGTATGCACAAAAACTGACATGAGAAACACCGACCCTCGTGGTACAGTAGAAAGATGAAAAGGAAGAAATGTGAATTTGACATCATTGTGTAAAATAAAGACAGATATGACCCCTTACGTTTTACATATGAAGAGCGCACTTGCAAAACTGATAAAAATGAATAAGTGAAAAAACATGTCTTTGACTGACAGGCCCTGGTATGTACACATACAGAAAACACGAGTTAGGAGACTAAATACAAACTGATATCTTTGTTTAAAAAGAACTCCTCGGGTATATTCTATAATTATTAGATAATCTGAGGAACTTTGGTCTGTGAAATAATGATGTGAACAGTTCAGTTTAACAGTTCAACAGGAGTGCAGAGTGCCGCTGTTATCCTATATGAGCCAATATACTGTGTTTTATAATGTGTTTGTTTTATGGCTTTTCGCTGTGTGTTAAATGTGTAAAGCACTGTGTCACTGTTACACTGAACCTCTGTCCCAAGGCATTTGAGCCAAACAGCTATGGCAACTGTATATCTCATTTAGAGTTCTTAATTCTTACCGTCACTAAAGCTGTGACAGTCAGCTGGAAACATCCCTCGGTTTTCTGTCTCAGACCACTTCTTCTTGACTTCTGAAACAGTCTGAGGTGGTAGCATTTACAGCATCTGCCACTAGCTGCCACTCCGCTGCAGTTTTAGCCTTAGTAATGCCCATACCAAGTCCCCCAAACAACATTGTCTCTGTTATCAACCTCCCCAACAAGAACTTCAACTTCACATTGTGTCAAGTTTCGTTTTTTACTGTTTAATGCTACATTTGCCATGCTCTTCTTCGTACTGTTTCTTGTTAATGAATATTAATTCAGGGCGTTTCACTGGCCATTTATAGGCATCTATGGGTGGGGCCAGACTCTCCCTCACCTGCGTTTGGTTTTTGTTCTGCTTTCATTTGGATTTTGAGTTACCTGCCTGTATCGGATGTTTTTGATCTTTTGTTAAAGACTCAAACTGTATGTTGGTCTGCGTTTGGGTCCTCCTCTGAACTGACTCGTGACATGGATGTTATTACACAAGATCGTTATAAACAGAACATATGTTACAATATGACAAATGTAAAACAGTAACAAGGTATAACTGATGACAGAGAAATATCCTAAGTTACTGTAGGAATCATTTTTAAATTATTAATGTTAGAAAATAAAACATTATTATTTGGGATATTATATGAACATTATATGGGTTTTAAAAAATTACATATTTTTTTTCTTTTAATGAGTCAACACTAAGTAATGTGAGTGAACAGACTTAAGTATAAAGTCTGTTGTTACAAAAAAAAGAAAAAAAAGAACAATTTTTATGCACTCCTAATGAATAATGCAATTTTAAATTAAGTATTGGCAGCAGTTTGAAATAAACACAAGAAACTTGTGCTCCAGAAAAGGGATCAGCACCCAGTGAAAATAGCCTATGGTACAGCTTACCTATGTAGATCAGTGAGCAATGATAACTAACATGTCTATGGGGTCATCAGGTGGGAACCTCCCTTCATTGGTGTTTTGTCTAGTTGGTCCCACAACACTGTCAGGAGGCTAGACCGTGATCTCTGGCATTCCAGAGACACTCCCCTAATGCCAGCTCTCACTGCTCCTCAACACAACACAACAACCCTCTTTTCCTTACCACTGCTACCGCAGCCAAAACAGCATGCCACTTTTAACAAACCCTATCTTACATTTCCCTACAAGCATGGTATTTCAAATATATGGTCAATAATTAAGAGAGGCGGGAAAAAAAGGGACAAAGAAACTGTAATTCACAAACAAATAAGCTCACCTAAGATGGCAGCCTGGTCCCAAAGTGACTCAAACAGGCCACACCCACACCTTACATAAGCTTCCTCTTCCTGGATATCTGCCTATTGGGAGAGGGAAAATGGGCGGGGAAAGCAGAGTAGGTGAGGAACGTCTGTTTAGATGTCCTCCCCCCGGCCGGGTTAGGCGGGATCCTCTGCCTCCCCCTACTCCCTCACTACCTTTATTTGGCCCCCCAACTAACATTATTTCTCCTAATCCAAATCCACTGACTGGATCTAGCTGCCTCATCTGACAGATCCTTCACTGTGTTCCTCAAACTCTGTCCCCTCACTCTCAACTCCCCCAGGAGTGAGATAGCCGATCTAGCTACAAATCCCCTACACCCCACTTCCACTGGACGAACCCTAACTTTCCATCCTTGCTGGTCAGCTTCTGCCCCTAAGTCTGCATACCTAAGCTTTTTCCTTTCATAGGCTTCCTCCTTTGAGTTTTCCCAGGGAACTGTGAGCTCTATGAAATAAACTATCCGTCTGCTCATGGACCATAAAACTATATCAGGCCTCAGACTGATACAGACTATTTCCTGGGGAACAACAAGCTTTCCGTCTAAATCTACCTGCATTTCCCAGTCACAAGCACCTTCTAAACTGCCTTACCTCCTTACCTCCTTACCAACTGTTTGTTTCTCCCCCTCGTGAACAAACTGAATTGCAACACTCTTTGTCCTAGACCCTCCTGAATTTGCCTGTCTTCGTCTATCTTCAATGCCTGCAGCTAAGCTTTTTTAACACCTGGTTATGTCGCCACGTATACCGGCCTTGCAACAAACTAACGTTACAGCCTGAAAAAATGTGCCTTAAAGTTGTTGTACTTGAACATAAGGGACAAGATGGGTCTTCATTTACCCAGAGTTTTAGGTTCTGGGGGGTTGGCAACACATCGTATGTGGCCCCTATCAGAAATCTAATGTGACTCTTCTCCATACCCCACAGATTACTGGTAGTTAGCCTCTTACATGTTTGTCTATTTTTTATGCAAGGTCACAGCAGTAACGTCTCCAACCAGTGCATTAAATCGGCATCAAAAACATAAAGTTTCAAGCA
Source organism: Epinephelus fuscoguttatus (assembly GCF_011397635.1). Taxonomy (NCBI): domain Eukaryota; kingdom Metazoa; phylum Chordata; class Actinopteri; order Perciformes; family Serranidae; genus Epinephelus; species Epinephelus fuscoguttatus. Next base: position 36,447,349 of record NC_064767.1, on the reverse strand, counting down.
GGAACATTGCTTAATATGAATGCTTTTATTTATAAATCAATATGAGTGATTCTTAAAGTATCTGTTGTCCACAGCTGTTTCATATTTTGTGAGAAGTGTCTCCATCAGTTCATTAAATCCCTGCAGTTATTCGAAAGCAGCAGCTGCATAATAATAACACACTTCTATGTGCATCAGACCGATGGTTTTAACTTACTGCTTAAAAAAATAAAGGGGACACATAATCATCACAGTGTAACTCAAAGTCAATCAAACTCCTGGGATAGTAACCTGTCCAGTTAGGAAGCAATACTGATTGTGAATCAATTTCACCTGCTGTTGTGCAAATTGGACAGACAACAGGTGGAAAGGAGAGGCAATTACCAAGACAACTTCTATTTAGGAATGGTTTTACAGGTGGTGGCCACAGACCATTTCCCTCTCTGCACCCTTTCTGGTTGTTTCTTGGCTAGTTTTGCATTTCTCCAGTGCCCTCACCACTAGTGGTATCATGAGGCGGTATCTGCAGCCCACAGAAGCTGCTCAGGTAGTACAACTACTCCAGGATGGCACATCCATACGTGCAGTGGCCAGAAGGTTTGCTGTGTCTCCCAGCACAGTGTCAGGAGCATGGAGGAGATACCAGGAAACAGGCCAGTACACCAGGAGAGGTGAAGGGGGCCGTAGGAGGGCAACAACCCAGCAGCAGGACCGCTATCTGCTTCTTTGTGCAAGGAGGAACAGGAGGAGCACTGCCAGAGCCCTCCAAAATGACCTTTAGCAGGCCACTCGTGTGCATGTTTCTGCCCAAACTGTCAGAAACAGACTCCATGAGGGTGGCATGAGGGCCCGACCTCCACAAGTGGGGCCTGTGCTCACACCTCGGCACCGTGCAGCCTGATTGACATTTGCCAGACAACACCAAAAATGGTAGATTCGCCATTGCCGCCCTGTTTTCTTCACAGATGAGAGCAGGTTCTCACTGAGCACATGTGGCAGACGTGACGGAGTCTGGAGACGCCGTGGAGAACGTTCTGCTGCCTGCAATCCTCCAGCATGACCGGTTTGGTGGTGGGTCACAGATGGTCTGGGGAGGCATATTCTTGGAGGGCTGCACAGACCTCCACGTGCTAGCCAGAGGTACCCTGATTGCTGTTAGGTACCGGGATGAGATCGTCAGACCCATTGTCAGACCATATGCTGGTACAGTGGGCCCTGGGTTCCTTCTGATGCATGACAGTGCCGGGCCTCATGTTGTTGTCATGTGGAGGCCATACACACTACTGAGCCACATTATGAGTTGTCCTGAGGAAATTCACAAAAGTTGGATCAGCCTGTGATCTGATTTTTCCACTTCGATTTTGGCTCAGAGTCTGAATCAAGTCCTAAATGAGTTAATGATTTTGGTTTCCATGGATAGTTCTGACATTATTTTGTTCTCAGTGATTACACTATGTAATCAATAAAGATTTTCATCTGGAATATTTCATTCATCGAGATCTGGGATGGGTGATTTAAGTGTTCCCTTTATTTTTTTGAGCAGTTGTATATTCTGCTGGTTTATGTGTGGGAGAAACTGGATTCCTGTGGATCATTATCATAGCCTTCTTTACAATTATTTAAACAAGGGAAGGGACACTAACAACTCAAAGTACAGGTCAAATAAAATTTCTCCAAACATGTTTCTTGTTATTTTAGGTAGTTATTATCACGTTAGTATATGTTCAAGTGTTCATTTCCCCCGATAATTGGTTTTAATTCGTTATTTGATTCTATAAACACAGTCTGACCATCTCAAGCTTTTATTTTGGTACTTCCGGTGACCGGCAGTGTGAATTTGCATATTAGCTAAATATTTAGTTTCACCCAGAACATTTAGATTTAACATTTAACATTTGGATTTATATTTAGCATTTAGATTTAACATTTAGATTTAGATTTAGATTTAGATTTAACATTTAGGTGCCACATTTAATATTTAGATTTAACTATTTAATATATTTCTAAGTTAACAAATATTACTTAAATGTGGTAAAAGGTGACGTTAAAAAACTCACAACACTTTTTTAAACATTGTTTGAAGCTAAATATGGCAAAATGTTGATGTTATTTTCAGCATGAGACACTTTACAAACGGCACCCCATAGTTCCAGGGTTCAAGTCAGCCTGGCCCTTTAAAAAGCTGGGTAGTGTCAAGATCTGTGGCCCATTCCCAAACCACTCCCTACCCACTACCACTTCACTACCGAGTGCCACTCCAAATGGAGTTCCACTCGCAGCCGTGGAGGGCACTCCTGATTAAGGGGGAGGGCATAAAAGAGAAGCCAAACAAGTGGGACGCCCTCGCCACCTTACCGGAAACAGGAAGGAGCCGTTACCATGGAGATGGACAAACACATTGCCTGTGCCGCAGCTGTCATGCTGTTTGACAGGCTAAGAGGAGCGAGAATGGCGTCTCGCAAAAGACAAAGGCGTCTACAACGTGTCGCTGCATTGTTGTAAGAGCAAGAGGTAAGCCTCTTAGATAAGGTTACATGACTCCTACCATTCCATAAATATTTACCCATGTCTGTCGCTACTGCAACAGATCTGAATTTCCACAGCTCAGGTATCACTGACGTATTTTGTTATGAGGCTACATGAAGTGATAATAGACCAATAAAACACAGGTGCATCTAAAAAAATAGAATATCACGGCAAAGTTAATTATAATAACTTAATTCAATTCAAAAAGTGTAACTTAAATTCTACATTAATTGCACTAAAATGACAATGATGAAGTCCAGGGTAGCCTATATACAATTTTCTTTCCTGGTCCTCATGTTTTTATACAGCCTGGCACATGGGCTTTCCCTGTCGGTGGTGTGCCGTGCCTTTGGGGTCCCCAGGTCCACCGTGCACCGGGTAATTCATAGGATAGCTGCAGAGATCAAAGCCAAACTGGGAACACTCATCTCACTGCCATCTCAGGACATGCTGCCAGACATCAGTATGGGTTTCTGCCAGCTTGCCCGAAGTCCAGTTTTCACTCGTGCTGCTGGTGCAATTGATGGCTGTCATATCAGAATCAAACCACCAGGTAACCAACATCATGCAGATTACATAAACTACAAGTTATTTCCATCAATACAACTACAAGCCATCTGTGACGCAACTGGCAGATTTCTGGACATTTTTGTGGGGTACCCGGGGTCTGTGCATGATGCCAGGGTCCTGAGAAATAGCCCCATCTTCAGCCAGGCACTCTACCCACCAGTGGGCTTTTTCTCCTGGCAGATGGTGGCTATCCATGTCTGGAAAAACCGATCTCACTCATCACACCATACAAACTGCCTCTACAGGGTCGAGTACAGGAGCGTTACAACACCCATCATTCAAGGGCACGTTCAGTGGTTGAACGTGCCTTTGGAATGATGAAAGCGCGATGGAGGGCCACGCTTTAAGGCACTGGAGGTCAGTCCAGCCTTTGCTTCCGATATTGTTGCCTGTTGTGCCTTCTTGCACAATCTGCGCCTTAAGATAGATGACATCTTGGAGATGGAGGACACCCGAAGACCACCCAGTTCCCTTCCATGTCGCACCTGGCAGAGCTGAAACATCCGGACATCACATCAGGGAAAGGATAGCTGCCCAGTTGTCTGCACCTGCCCTCCTTCCACAGCACCTGCAGGAGCATGATTATTTCTGAACATTTCAAGGTCATTGTAACCTCCACATTTTGTGGAGCGCTTTGTTTATTCTGTGAAGCATTTGGTTTTATTTTGTGAAACAGTTTATGTTGCATTTTTATTGTATGAAAAGTGCTATATAAAGCAAGTTTGATTTGATGTAACCTATTATGTACTGATCCATGCACATCTAGAATGTGTCTCTTTCCTTTTTGCATTGTCCCTGACAAATGAACCAGTCTATGAAACAAGGTCCCAGCAAAAATCATTTTATTTTTGCTCTGAATAACTTAAATTCACTGGACAAAACTATAAATTCCAAGAAAAAACAAAAGCAAAAAAGTGTTTACTGTATCTAAGACAAAATAAATTCCTGCATATTTCATTGATAAAAATAAAAAACAAATGACATTTTATCCACCATTTTCTCAAATGCCGAAACTAAACGTTCAGTTTGTTTATTGAAGTCCTCCTGTCTCTGGTCCTCTTTTGCCGACTCCTTTTCCAGGAATTGTAGGACACCCTCACGTGCATGTCTCCTCTTTTTGGAGACTGGTGGCTGAGGAGAGTCAAGTGAGGGCCTAGGGCCAGGTGTATGACCTGGGCTTGAGGGGCAGATGAGGGAGGGAGAACTAGAGGGGTCAGGAGGGCTGGTGGGACAGGACTGCTCTCTGCAGGTGAGGGAGGGAGAATGGTGGGGTCTGGCAAGCATGATTGCATGACCCAAGCACTGGGGGGGGGTATTGAAGGCCTTGCCCCCAGTGCCTCATGCATTTCAAGATAATAAAGCCAGGTGCTTGGAGTGTCCTCTCCTCGGTCAGTTCCTGACCCTGTTGGGGGCTTTCTCAGTTCCTGTGGGTAATAATGTACAGTATGTTAGCTCTCAGCAGCAATAACACTAACGATTAACCAGAGATAACATGATTCACCTTATATTTCTTTTTAAGATTTTCCCACTTTTTGGAGGCCTGCTTGTGGGATATGGCATCCTGCAGCCCCATCTCCTTAATCACAAAGCTATTGTACAACACAACAAAAAGGAGAGGAAGATGCTTGTCTTTGGTGTAAGAACCTAGCCCATTTAAGCAAGGTAAAGCTGGGCTGCTTTAATTGTACAGCACACTTTAAACTCAAGACAATTCAAAGTGCCTTACATAAATAAAGAACAGACATGTGGACAGAACATAGAAGCAAAACAGTGCAATATGAAGGACAAAACATTTAAATAGGATTTGAAATGGGTTAAATCAAGACTAAAATATGACATAAAATTGAACATAGGAGTTACAATGTTATATAATCAAAAGAATAACCTTGTTCATGTGTTCTACAAACAGGATTTACAAAGTGCCATGTGAAATTGATTAATCAAATACTTACTCCCATGCCTGTTTTGCAGCATTTCTCTTCTTTGTGAAGAGGCTGTCATTTTTCATTCTGAGCTCTATCAGCTGTTTTGTTTGCTCCACTGTCCCTGTAAACACATAATATCTCAAAACATGAGATATGAGGTAGATGATGTTTATTTATGCATACAGGTGGGTTTGCCACAAGTCAAGCGACCTTAGGGACAATGTGATTATCTCCTTTTAATTTATGTTTTTTTGTTAGTGATCTTTTAACTCTACATATTCTCTGATTTAGTTTGAGATGTCAGTGTGAGGGAAATAACGGTGTGTGTTTGATCTAAAATACTTGAAAAATTAGACGGAACTTACACTTGAATGATGTTTCCTCCATTGTCCGGACGTAGTTTCTGCTGGAACCATCGGGGAGCCTGCACCTGTGCAGACTCGCTATTTAAGGGTTTGACAAGCCACTTCCACTCAGTGGTAATTGGTTTGGGACGGCCCTTAATATGGCGGAGCTCCGCGTGACTGTGCAAACGGAGGGGGAGTGAATAGGGCAAGGGGATAGGGGCCAGTTTGGGATTGGGCCTATGACAGTTCATGATGCCTGCTTTAAAGATTACCAACAGGTTTAATGACAATTAGACAGATGCTTGTTCATTAACGTACAAATCACTAACGGGCCACACTTGTCTTTGAAACACTGTTGCTTCCTATTGGTCGATTGCAGAGACATTTTGGGGACATGCTTTAATGGTTTAGATTAAAAAAATCCACTGATTTTGGTGATGTTTGAACAAACCCTCATTGATTTATGTCCAAATTTTTCGAATTGCAATTGTTTGGAACTGCTGATGCCCCCAATTGACCGATTTCAAAATAATTTAACACGTGGTTCATCATTATCATGTAACATACCCTGCAAGTTTTGTAATGATTGAACAATACATTTCTGATTTATAGTCTGAGTTGTATTATGCCACACCAATTTTTTGCATTTGTTGTGCCCCATAGTGGTCAATTAAAAATGAAACTTTCAGGATATGTTCCTTGTATATCTTAAGACAGTGCTTCAAAGTTTTGTAATGATTGGCTCAAAGATTGTGGAGTTAGATGCATTTATGTGCTGAGCCACACCCCCTCTGAAGTTCATTGGTCAATCTCTTCAAAACACAATGAGATATCAATAACAGTTAAAGCTGATAAAAGATAAAATTCTTGCAAAATACTCATCATTCTGCTGATTTCGGGTGTATTGTAAATATTTTGGTGACATTTGGTAAAAAAAAATAAAAAAAATGAAATAGAAAATGTGCATACAGTGCAAATTCTAAAAAGATATTGAATATTACTGTGAGCTAACTGTTAAACTGATCTGAACACCATTTGACACACATGATATTGATGAAAGAATGTCTGTGTCAACTTTGGTTGCATTTAAATAAAGACTTTTGCAGGTATAGATGTTAATTCATTGAGCATAGTCTTAAAAATACAGAGTGAAGGACTTCTGAATTGACTATAGTTGCAGTGAGACAAACTTTTGTTACAAATCAGTGGATGTGTGTAAAAAAGATTTCAGCTCTGTAGGATGTACTGAGAAATTTAGATTTACTGTAATAAGCCACACGCTAATCACTTCCAAATTATATGCATCAACTGAGACATGACCCTAGATGGTGCAAACATAATTTCATACAGATCTCTTTAATCATAGCACCAGAAACCAGGCGCGTGGAGGCCGAGCTCTTAATCGGGGACCAAGGGGTGAGTGGTTTCCTCGTTGCAGACAAAACAGGGAGTCACACACAGACAAGGTCTGCAACGAGGAAGCAGTCCAGGCGAAAAATGCTGAAAAGTCATGCATCAGAACAGCCAAGGACAATCTTGCAAGGTGAGTCTGTGAAGCAGGAATCTTTATAGTGGCAGGAGGTAATGATCCACAGGTGAGCGGCATTAGCTTAATGAGGTGGGTGTGGTGGACCAGCAGAAGTGGGGAAAGTGTGGATAGGTGATAGGCTGGCAGGTGGGTGTGGTGGTGAGGTGGGGTGAGTGGGAAACTATTGAGTGAGCTGAGAAGATAGCCTGTATGGCAGGTAAAAGAAAATCTGCTGCAATAATGGCATCCTCATGATAATTAAAAGGCTAAAGAAAATACATGGGTCTTAAGACAGGTTTTAAATGTATCAATAATGGGGCAAGACCTAACCGTAAGTAGGAGACTATTCCACAGTTTAGGACCAACAACTGAAAATGCTCAGTTACCTTTACTTTTTTAACTAGGTGCATGAAATGGAGAGCAGTGATTGGTCACCAGATCTGAGGGGTCTGGAGGTGGAATAGAGGATGGGCAGTTCAAGATTTTTCATGTGTTTAATAATAGAGACCCGAGAGCATTGATTGTGGAAGCAGGCTTGACAGCTGGGCCAAAGATGAAAACATCTGTTTTATCCTGGTTTAAGTTGAAGACAGCTATTTGCCAGTGAGGATTTTACATACATCCTCGATGGAATTTAAGAGGACACTGACGCTGCATGGATTGCAAGGTTTGAGCAGGAGTTGTAACTGAGTGTTGTCAGCGTAAAAATGGTAAGCAATATCATATTTTCCAAAAATTGACCCCAAGGGAAGCATATACAAGGAAAATAAAATGGGGCCTGATATAGAGCCTTGTGGTACGCCACAGGAGATAGGTGCAGAGGGAGAGGACATATTGTCGATTGAAAGAGAGGCAGACCAGTTTGGTAGGTAGGAGGCAAACCATTATAGGGCCAGTCCCTGAATACCAACATTATTCTTAAGGCAGTCCAAGAGGATGGAGTGATCCACTGTGTTGAAGGCAGCCAAGAGGTCTATATGAATTAGAACTGTGTTATTTCCTAAATTTAGAGACAAGAACAGATCATTTATGACATACAGGAGGGGTTGACCACAGTCTTTCTTGCCCAACTCAGGGTCTTGGAGGCGTGCACTTCCTAGAGGGATGGAAGATTGCCAATCATCTCTTCAGCGGAGCGAATGATACGCTGCACTCTGCCCTTGTCTTGGCAGTGGCAGCAGCATACCAGATGATGATGGAGGGGTTGAGAATGGACTTGATGATGGCAGTGTAGAGATGCACCATCATTGTCTATGACAGGTTCAGCTGCTGCAGGACGCAGAAGTCATCGTCTGTGCCTTTTTGATGAGGGAGCTGATATTTAGCTCCACCTTGAGGTCCTCTGTGATGATAGAGTCCAGAAATTGAAAGGACTCCACAGTGTCCACTGGGAGGTCACATAGTATGATGGAGGAGGGTGGGACTTTGTTCTTCCTAAAGTCCACAAACATTTCCACTGTCTTCATAGTGTTAAGGTTGTTCTGTCTGCACCAGGGGTCATTTATGAACATTGCGTACGCACAAAACGAGGCCTGAACGAAGCATACACCGCTTTACACACGAAAGTCTTGATCTATAAAAACAGACTTGATGGAAGAAACTTTGACCCATTCTTATGAACATTTTGGAGACATGAAATTGGCAACGCAGATGGTGAGGTGGAAGCCTGATTGTAGAAACTGTCAAATATTTTTGGCACACACCATTTTTGGCTTTTGTCCATACAAACATTTTTAGTATGGATCCTATGAACTGTTTTATAAATGAGACCCCAGATCACCAGATGATGAATCTCCCAACTGTAGATGTCCAGTGGGGCTGGTGATATCTGTAACTTGAGGAGCTTGATGGACTATATTATATTTTATATTTATTTCTCTGTAATTGTATTTATAACTTGCAAAAGCACTCAGCTTTATTATAGTTTGAGTTTATCCTATTGTACATAATGTTCAACTTTGAAATTATGTTTTAGAAAAGCCCAGCAGCTGTGCAGTCTTAGTGATGTTCAAATCATCCTTTTGGCATGCATGATCACAAAGTGGTTTAGATCATGCTTTAATCTGTTCACATGCAAAGTAAGTGTAGAAATGGAGTTGTTGCATGCATCTCTTTATGAAGTGTCACATATGCTAATGGAAAGAGAGAGCTCACTCCTGCAGGGGCACAATTTCTTCTCTGAGCCATCTTTTTACAAATGAAACCTACCTGCAAGTTTTCTTGTTCACTGTCATTTCTGCTGGGTGGAGGAGCGGGTGGCTGCTGCAGCTGAGCCACAGCATGATTCAAGTTAAACATGTTTCAGTACAGGGTGGTAATTCCCAAAGACCCAGAACTGTTCATCTGATGAATGGGTTACATGCCACCTCAGGGACATGGACTCTCAGTGATTTTAGTGTTATACTGTCTATTGCATCTAAAAAAGCCATTTGAGTTTCAACAAACCATTGGTTAGGGAGCGCGGACCACATATATCAAATGCAAGTCATAACCACAATACTGTGCAGTAACAAAAGCCTTGTTTAAAACATTCATTCCGTATTCATTCATTTTTTTGGCTCTAAGAATAGTAATGTCTGTTGGTCAGCTGGTCCCCCACTTTGGCCATAAAATAAAATTCCCAATATTGAATGGATTGCCATGATATTTTGTACAAATCTTCATGATGCTCAGATAATGAATTCTATTTGGGCTTCACAGCATACGACATCCCTCTGTCCTTTGGACCCTCACAGCGGATAAGTAAAAACTCCCCCCCAAAAAAACCTTTAACGTGGGAAAAAAATGGTAGAAACCTCAGGAAGAGAAACTGAGGAGGGATCACTCTTCCAGAACATGCCGACGTGCAATAGATGTCGTACAGAACAAATCAACATAATAAATTTACAGTAATCCATATGACAAAATGATACATAAAGAAAGAGAGAGAGAGAGAGAGAGAGAGAGAGAGATGCAGGGCGGACACTAATGACAGTAGCTTATGGCATTAATTTAAATAATAATATCATAATAATAATTACGGCTATTGTGGTACAATATGTTGTAAGTATATATTAATGATAGTATATGTATGTGACAATAATCATATGTGTATAATAACAAGAGAAATATGACAAATAATAACAGCAGCAGTAGGAGGCATCAGGCAGGACCACAGGAGCAGCACGACCATGACACACTATGCAGGCACAGATGTATGAGGTAACCTACGAGACAGTGGAGCACGAAGGCTCCGGAGAAGAAGCCGAGTTAGTGACATGCAGTAGAGCTGAGTTAGCGAGATGCAGTAACAGGACATGAATGTCAGCAAAGGAGAGAGAGAGAAGGAGAGAAGGTGCTCAGTGTATTATGGGAGGTCCCCTGACAGACTAGACCTATGTCAGCCTAACTAGGGGCTGGTCTAAGGCAAGCCTGAGCCGGCCCTAACTATAAGCTTTATCAAAAAGAAAAGTCTTAAAGCTCCAGTAGGCAACATTGTTTTGGTATAATTGAGTAAAAATTTTATAATATCCTCTAAGCATAATGTAAATCAAGTGGTCTGAGACAAACAATAGGTTTCTGCACCTCACCATGGCTCTGTGTTCAGCCTCTAAAGAATCAGTATCGTGCCGATGTGCATCAACCAATCAAAGGTCGGCTCAGACCACTGCGTTCCTATTGGCTATTCTACTGCATATTCGTGTTCCTGTGCCACTGGCAGAAGGGGAGAGCAAGCGGCAATGGCGAACAGTGCACCAGGTAAAATAGCTATTCCAGCATTGGCTACAACTGCCTACACAGCTAAACAACCCAAAAAAAGGAAGACAGAACTCGGTTCCCTGGAGCCCCGGGGGGAGGGGAAGGGTGAGGTGGGGCCAGGCCCAGCCGGAGGATGCAAGGGTCGGCCATGGGAGCGGAGCCGAGGGCTCTCCACGGAGAGGGAGAGCCGAGCCTTGGGGGTATGTGCGGGGCGGGCTGCTGCGCGGTGAGGGAGAGCCGAGACTTCCAGAGAGGGAGAAATAGAACCAAGTAGGATAAAATATTAGCGTGCTCATCTGGTAGGAGGGGCTCAGGGCGGAGACAAATGAAACCTAACTCAGATGAGACTCAAAAATCAACCGTTTTCAGGCTTTCTACCTACTGCAGCTTTAAGTCTAGTCTTAAATGTGGAGATGGTGTCTGCCTCCCAGTCCGAAACAGGAAGATGATGCAGAAGAGGAGCCTGATAGCTGAAGGCTCTGGCTCCCGTTCTACTTTTGGAGACTTTAGGAACCATGAGTAACCCTGCATTCTCAGAGTGCAGTGTTCAGGTGGGATAATAGGGCAGTATGAGCTCTCTAAGATATGACGGAGAGTTTAAAGTCAGTATGGGAAACCTCTGTTACACAAAGGTATTAAATTTAACGCCGATGGAATCTTTTCCTTAAATTTTGCTACAGCACTATCTGATAAACACCTAGTATAGTAATTGTTGCAGAGTGGCGTGTAATCGAGTAGAAAGATATCAAAAGTTATTAAGTAATGATCTGATAGGGAGGGATTCTGTGGAAAGACAATTTAATTTCAATTCCATACGGCAGAACTAAATCGAGGGTGTGGTTAAAACAGTGAGTGGGTTTTTGTACACTGACTGAAGCCAATGGAGTCTAATAATCTGATAAACGCGGTAGCAAGGGAGTCATTATCAACGTCAACATGAATGTTAAAATCACCTACAATAACAACTTTATCTGATTTAAGAACTAAATGGGATAAGAACTCTCCAGGAGCATGGTACACTATAACAAATAGAAGTGGCTTTGAGGTTTTCCAGGTCGGATGTAAAAGACAAAGGACAAGGCTTTCATTTTTTTTTCTTGTCGCAGGTGTAACACAGTAACTTTATTTATTTTTTTTTTTGTTTTAATTTATTGTGAAATATGACAAGACAAACAACACAGTGGAAATACAACAGTATACATACAAGGTGTAAAAATTTGTGACATGCGTGTGTGTGTGTGTGTGTGTGTGTGTGTGTGTGTGTGTTATTTAAGAGTGCAGGAAGTAATCACATTATTACAATAATAATGGAGATAATAATAATAATCATAATAATAACAATAATAATAATAGTGACAACAATGGTGGTATTAGTTAACAAAAATAACAATAATAATAATAATTATAATAATAATAATAATGATGATGATGTAGGAGGAGAGGATGAGAGGGGATTAATGAATAAAGTTGTGCCAATTTGTAAGATGTCAAATTAACAAGATGGCTCAGATCCCCACCAATCAGCAGGGCATCGGCCCATGATTGTACATATGTATACATAAGTGACAATAATCATATGTGTAATGTAATTCACATGTAATTTTCCTGTTTTGTCTTTCTGTCACAGAGGTTTTAATTTCTATCAGGTTTTTATGCACAACTCCTCTTTGTTTAACTTTAGATTTAAATAATTTAGGTGGGCAGGGAATAAACACATACTGCGACTGCATTAGAAGCTCAGAGAAGCGTTTAAAACTGCAACTCTGATTCCTGGTCTCAACTCTGGGTTGTCAGGGTTTTGAATCACTAATAAACTTGGACAGGTTCCTCGGTCTAGTAGTTTGGTTTATAATGAAATACCTAAAAAAAATAATGATATTTGTGTTGTCATTATGATCATGTTAGCATGCTGACATTAGCATTTGAGTTACTACAGCCTGCCATTGGTATAGTAGTAGACTCTTACTCTTAAAGTCCCCCTCTTCTCAAAAATGTGTTTTGCTTTTTGTCACCTCATATGGATGTTTGAGTGTGCAGCAAGAAAGTATCATATACATATACAAGATTTTTTTTCTTTTGTCTCAAAGGTGATATTTATGCAGAATGCACTTTTCATGGCTTTTCAACAAAAATATGTATCCCCAGTGTGTCTAGAGACCCCAGTGTGTGAAATAATGCCCATGCCCTCTCTTTTCTTCCTGCCCCATCCATCAGAAAACAACAAACTAGTCAGATTTGAAGCTGAATGTGACGTTGTATAGGGTTACTGCATAGAACCAGCTCCACCTTTTACAGCTTGGTGACCATCCCACAGACCACCTGCTTAACATACCTTGTTGTCCACCATTTCAATTTCCTACCTATTGTGGACCTGCTAACACGGCGTGAGCGAAGCACACTACTTGTTCTGTTTTTGGCTGCAAGAACTAACAGGAAAAACCTTCTTGCTCTCCCATCATCTAAGGCTGCTGTGTCCGTGATTTTCATAGCTTCTTGGACGTATGCTGCTTGTACCTGGTCACTACAGCATATCAAAAACTTTAGGTTTAGTATCTTTAAAACTGTTCGTAACCTGTATGGACATGTACTAAAACCAAAGATCTGTTTAGTGTTTCCACCACAGACAATACTCTTAAATGTAGGCAGGGTTGTTACTCACTTCTCTGTCCAGTGATGCAGAGGGAAGTCTGAACCTTGTTTATCATATATGTAATGGGGTTGGCATGCCAACATTTTCAGACCAAAAGACAACAGGCTGGAGTGAGACTATTTAAAATAGTGAGTTTGTGCATTAAGCCCTTGTCAGGGGTTTAGTGCTGCCGAAGCGCACCAGAATGACGCTGACATGTTTTTTCTCCAAGCTGAGGAAACAGAATATATGCAGTTTACATAGTCCGGTTGAAATTCATATACTGTACATTTTTAAAACGCTTGAAGAACCAATCATCGCTAAAGCATATGCAATTCAAGAAAGAAAATAAAACCTAATGGAATGGTTGAAGTTGTCATAATCACATCTAAGATACGTTGACTTATTCATGTCATCAACACATGCATTGAGTAACACGCAAAAAAAATTTCTGCCTTAAAAGTTGTCATAGTTGCCAGGGGTCTGAACAGCACAGTGAATGAAGTTATTTTTTCCCGTTCTATAGCTGCTAATTGTTATCGGCAGTAAACATGAAGAGGCAGCAAAGCATTGTTTAATTTTATAGTTATAGTTTACTAGTGTATTAAAAGCTTTCCATGGTATGAGCAGTGGTTCTCTATCGTATCGAGAATATCTCTCCACCCAGTAGTTATATCATAACTTTGGGAATTATCCCCATCTGGGGTAACTGACGTGGAAAATTAATAATCTTCAAGACACACCATTTTACGTGGCCAGCATGCACCAGGCTATAAAGGCCCCACTTCGCGCATGCACCCACTGATTCATTGATTTCTACCTGTCAGAGTCGACGTGAGAGCAGAAAGAAAAGGGAGAGAAGTTTAGCATTTTGTCCACTTACCTTTGTTGAGGTTGGTATGCTGGCCTTTGCAGGTCCCTCTCAAGGATAGCTAAACGCCGTTTCTTATTTTTGACAAAAAGGAGACATGAAACAATTGTGAGGGGTGCCATACCCGTGTATTGCAACTGTCTATTTATGCACGGTGGATGCATAGCAGCTCGCTTGAGCCTGACTTAGTCAGGGGGCAGCACGCTGCGTCCCTCTAGGAGGTCGTTGCTGGCTCAAACCCAACCGGGTCGGGGGGGCAGTTCCCAACATTCCTCAGGGGTTTAGGTGCCTGCTCGAACTCCACAGAGTCAGAGGACGGTGAGCAGCTTACCTCCACAGTTAGCCATCGCGAGGGTAGCTGGTTTTTGTTCTGCACCTGCGGAGGCTTCCCATTTCCTCATTACAACAAAAACATCTCCCACCAGTAGGGTCAGAGGAGGAGATAGACATTCTTGGCCTATGGCCCTACAGGATGATAAGTTGACCCCAGAGGGGCAGCAGGTGCCTGTAAAGGAGCATGACCAGCAGTCACCTCTCCTTCAGGAAATTATTGGCCAGGCTGCTTTGGCTCTGGGGCTTGACCTGCCAGCTGATCAGGGTCCCGCCCCACCCGTTTCGATGACAAAACATGGGGGCGACCCACACGGCTCCTTGTGCCTCTCCTCTCTGATTTTGAGGAGGTGGTCAGTAGTTGGTTTACAACATCGACAGCAAAAGCATGCTGGTAGGGACTCTGTTGTTGTATGGCTGCGGTTGACTACCGGGGAGGATAGGCTGTGGGCCATTGCCCCCCATGGATCAGGCTTTGGCTGCCTTGGTGGCTCCGTCAGTGTCCCTCCTGGGCAAGGCGAATTGCCTGAGTAGAAACTGCAAGGTAATGGATGGTTTGTTGGGAAAAATGCATGGAGTCATGGCAGTCCAGACACAGCTGGCAAACATGGGTGCCATACTGTCCCTGTACCAGTGCCATCTGGTTGGCCAGCTAGAGGAGGCTGTAATAAGGATCTAATAGCTGAACTCATGAGAGAGCAGGGTGAAGCAGCTGGCAGTGCTATGGCAAGTTGTGGCCAGGCGCCATCTCTGGCTGTCACAGTTCAAGCTGCAGCCAGCGGATAAGGCTTGTCTGCTCAAACTGCCTATAAAGCCATCTGCCATGTTTGGTCCTGATGCAACCATGATCATTCAGCAGGGCCAGGAAGCCCATTGCTGTGCTAAGGAGGTGTCAGGTACCTTGAAACAAAGTCAGGGCTGGCAGCGGCCTTAGCTGCAGCAGCCCAAGCAACCTCAGCCTGCTTGGGGGCAGGAAGATCTGCGGGCCGGCTGGACACAGCCTGGCGCAGTAAGTCTAAACAGGCAGTGGCAGTGATCAGAGACCACCACTGGCACAGGGAGGTCTTGCGCTCGGAAATCTTCAATCTAATGGTGAAGTCAGCTATCAGGGAAGTGAAGGAAGAAGATCAGCAGGCAGAGTTTTATTCACGTTATTTTCTTGTTCCACAACGGTACAGGATGCACAGGCCTGTCTTAGACCATCGACCTCAAGGACACCTATCCTCAAATCCCAATCTGGGAGGGGCACAGGAGGTTTCTCAGGTTTGCCTTCTAGGGAAAAACCTTCAAATTGAGTCCTCCCTTTCGGCATCTCACTGGCACCCCGCACCTTCACCAGGTGCATGGATGCAGTTTTGGGGCCTATGCGGCAGCAGGGTCTCAGGATACTGAACTATTTAGATGACTGGTTTATATGTGCACAGACAGAGGAGCAGTGCCGCCATCATGTGTCTGTGCTGTTGGATCACATTCAGGGTCTGGGACTGCGCATCAACGTGAAAAAGTGCAGTCTCCAGCCTGCACAGGCCACCCAGTTTCTACGTGTAGCAGCTGAGTACTAATAATGAGGAAAACTGTTAGAGAGTAATTACTTGTTTTAATTTAAAAAAGAGGTAGCATTAGATGACTTACAGTGAATGGGTCAATAGACTTAGCTAGGCAGTATGACAATAAAAACACTGGGATGTAAGGTGCTATATAAAATAAATAAAAAAGTAAAACACAACACACTCCATGCAATTAAAACACCTTGTTTATGAAAAAATAAAACCATGCAAATAAAAATGTGTCACAATGCCCAGCCTCCGTCTCCCCGATATCAAACTACTGCTACAAGCTAAAAGGTGCTTTGGCTCAGGTTTACAGACAAATAAAACATAGAATCAATAAAACCAAATAAAACAATACTAAAACAACGGCTGACAACTGCACCATGCACCGGGCTCTGAAAGGACAGATAAAAGTTACTCTCCAACAATGTACATCAGCAATGCTAAAAACAATAAACAATAAAAAACATAAAATGTAAAAATAAAAGTGCATTACTCCAATTGTTTGTGGCCAACCTCTCTTGCTGTCGCATCTGCCTGACAGTGCGATATGCTTCCGTCGCTGTGGCTATTTGTGCCGATCCCCTCTCTTGTTGTCGCGTGTGCCTGACGGTGCAATTGTTAGGTCACTGGGTAATAAGTTACTTTAAAAACAGTTTAAGAATCCTGCTGTACATACCCGTGCTCGTAGCTTTTCTGCTAACTGGATACACAGGACCCCAACACACCTGGCTGTCTAATGCAGCGCCTGCTCATAAATAGTGTGTGAGATGGGAGTTAAACGCAGCTGGCCCTGATTAACTACTCACCCGGTCACATACGCATGTGGCTGAATGCCAGAGCTGGGTTGGTGATGCTGTCACAGGAGAGGCAGGTTTCAATCAGGACCTGCCTCTCTTATTTTCAGCTGGGTGCCAGGTACATGTGGCGGCTGTGTCTCCACCTTTTGGGTCTTATGGCAATCTCGGTACAAATGGTGTCTTTGGTTCTTCAACTCATGGGTCCAGTCCAGAGGCATCTCTTCAACCTGGGGCTCTGTCCGTAGAGACAGCCGGGTACTCTCTATGGATGCGTCCCTGGAGGGGTGGGGCACACTCCATGAGGGCAGGGGCACCAGTGGAGTCTGGAGTGCCCGCTGGAAGGGCCAACATATCAATGCTCTACAACTGAGAGCCATTCACCTGGCCCTCCAGCATTTTCTCCCAAGTCTGCAAGGCCATCACATGCAAGTAAGAATCGACAGCACAGTGGCAGCAGCATATGTCAACAGGCAAGGGGGCCTGGGCTCCCCAAACCTCTGCAGAATAGCACACAGGCTGTGGACCTGGGCATGTTCCTGTCCAGGTCCACAGCCTGTGTGCTATTCTGCTGCCACTGTGCTGTTGATTCTTACTTGCACGTGATGGACTTGCAGACTTGGGAGAAAATGACACTGTTCCTGTCCATCAGGGTTATGCATGTGCACGGATTGGTGAACCAGGGGGCGGACCTACTCTCCAGGGGATGGCCAAGTCCAAGGGACTGAAGGCTGCCCCTGGAGGTGGTCGGAGAGATCTGACACTGCTTTGGTAGG
Organism: Epinephelus fuscoguttatus; assembly: GCF_011397635.1. Lineage (NCBI taxonomy): Eukaryota > Metazoa > Chordata > Actinopteri > Perciformes > Serranidae > Epinephelus > Epinephelus fuscoguttatus. The sequence continues at coordinate 36,429,783 of NC_064767.1, read as the reverse complement.
GCAGTGGCTGATCTGTTCACAACCAGGGACAATGCCCATTGCCCACTGTTCTTTTCCATGGGGTGGGATTCTCCCGCCCTGAGCGTCGATGCCATGGCACACTAGTGGCCTCAAGGCCTGCTGTATGCGTTTCCCCCATTCACTCTTCTCCCAAATCTGCTGCAGAGAGTTCGAAAGGAGGAAGTGCAGCTGATCCTTGTGGTCCCGAACTGGCCCCACATGACATAGTTCTTGGAGGTGGTGCCTCTCCTGGCTGGGAGGCCGTGGGAGCTCCCTGTCCAGCAGGACCTTCTGAGTTAGGTGCAGGGGGACCTGCTCCATCCCTTTTCACAGGGGCTCAAACTTTGGACCTGGCCCCTGAGAGAGCCGGTCTGCTAGGCTTGGGACTTGTGCAGTCAGCTGTTCAGACCATGCAGAGTGCTTGGGCACCATCTACGAGGGCTGCATACTCTTACTGCTGGGAGCTCTTTGCATCATGGTGCACAACTAAGGGGATCGATGTACTGACATTTGCAGCCCCAGAGGTGCTCCGGTACCTGCAGGGGCTGCTTGAGGTGGGAAAATCACCTTCAACCATTAGAGGCATGATGGCAGCCGTCAGGGGTGCTCATACAGGGGATTATAGGCTTGCAGATGGTCACTGCATTCTCATCTCACCTTACGCAGCCTGGGTGATGTCGTATATTATTGTCAGTGGCCTGGCAGCCAACTGAGCGGTCTTCCTGCACCTAACCCCTGCGTCTAGCTAGGTTGGTTGCTTTGGGCGCTTGTGGACCTGCAGGGAGCCCCTCGCGGTGAGTCTTATAGGGTTCCCATAGTTATGATATAACTACTGGGTGGGGAGATAATCTCGATACAATAGAGAAAGTTGGGTTACATTGTAACCTTGGTTCTCCGAGCATGGCTATTATCTCCCCAGGCTCAAAGCCGCTCAGTACCCGTTCCAATCAATGTTAATCAGTGGGTGCATGCGCAAGGTGGGGCTCTTATAGCCTGGTGCATGCTGGCCATGTAAAGTGGTGTGTCTTAAAAGATTATTAATTTTTCACGTTGATTACCCCAGATGGGAATAATTCCCATAGTTTCAACTATTGGGTGGGGAGATAATCTCCTCACTCAGAGAACCAAGATTACAATGTAACCGAACATTACATAACCTTCAAAACCAGTTGTTTTCATCTAATTCCACCTATTAAAACACTGGGGTAAAGTATTCGTGAATGAGTTGACATGTTTCAAGTATTCCCACTGATGTAACTTAATTTTGTGCAACAGATGTGACATATGTTTTTATCCACCGCTCTCTCACCATCGTCCTCATGATTCCCAGCTAAGTCAAAGTGACTACAAACGGCAGACCTGAAGGTTATGGGAGGATCCTCTATTTCTGGTCTGGTAATGGCTTTACAAACCATACTATGATGAGCTAGCTCAGCAAAGCGTTCCTCCCGGTGTGTCTCACTGGAGTAGAATGGTCTGGTTTGGGGGTGGGAAGGGCAGACAGCACATTGCCTATTATGTGCTGTGGACTGCCTTGTTGAGTGCAGTGGTACTGAGAACATTATAAGAAACACAATTTAAAGCTGCAGTAGGTAGAAAGCCTGAAAACGGTTGATTATTTTATCCTACTTGGTTCTATTTCTCCTTCTCTGGGAGCCTCGGTTCTCCCTCACCACGCAGCAGCCCACCCCATCCCTCCCTCGTGGCCCCGCACATATACCCCCAAGGCTCGACTCTCCCTCTCCGCGCAGCAGCCCGCCCCATCCCTCCCTCTCGGACCCACACATATTCCCGAGTCTCGGCTCTCCCTCACCGCGCAGCAGCCTGCCCCGCACATACCCCGCACATACCCCCGAGGCTCAGCTCTCCCTCTCTGTGGAGAGGCCTCGGCCCCGCTCCCACGGCCGACCCTTGTGCCCTCTGGCCGGGCCGGGCCTCACCTCACCCTTCCCCTCCCTCCAGGGCTCCGGGGAACCAAGTTCTGTCTTCCTTTTTTTGGGTTGTTTAGCCGTGTAGGCAGTTGCTGTGCTGGAATAGCTATTTTACCTGGTGCACTGTTCGCCATTGCCGCTTGCTCTCCCCCTCTGCCAGTGGCACCAGAATGTGAATATGCAGTAGAACAGCCAATAGGAACGCAGTGGTCTGCGCTGACCTTTGATTGGTTGATGCACATCGGCACGATACTGATTCTTTAAAGGATGAACACAGAGCCATGGTGAGGTGCAGAAACCTACTGTTTGTCTCAGACCACTTGATTTACATTATGCTTAGAGGATATTATAAAATTTTTACTCAATTATACCAAACAATGTTGCCTACTGGAGCTTTAAATTGTATATTTTAGTTTTCAAATGTAATGGGGTTAATTCAAAGATTTGTTAGATTGGTGCATACCGAACAGCTCAATACAAATAGATGTATTATTTCAACTTTACTTGTCACTGTCATGTGGCCATCCCATAAAGTTTTCATAGGGGTGTCCAGATGTGGCCACTGAAAATTTTGGGGTGACACACCAAAACCAAAAGCCAAAACTGAATTTCAGGATTTCATTTATGCTGTTGGTGGCAAGTTGGTGCAGTGGTTAGCACTGTCACGCTCAGACCTGCATGTTGGTATTGGGACCAGGTGCTTGTTTACAACTCTTCCATGGCCTTAAAACCTTTGTCTGCTCTTAATATAATTCAAACTTTTTATAAATATTTATACATGCACATGTATACATGTATGTGTGTATATGTATGTGTATTTTTTATATATATATATATATACACATACACACACACATACATGTATACATACTATATACAGTACATATGTATATGTGTGTAATGTATAATTTCAAAAAAATCCAACAAACTCTGATAACACAATTATCTCTATACGAACTATACTTTTTTTGTCAGAGTTCACTAGCATGACTGTGGACTCTTGTCTTCATATATAAAGCACATTTAATACATTTTTAAAAACTCTAATATTTCTTTATTAGTCATGACTAAATATTTGAGATCATAGGAAAAAAAAGTCTCCCCTTCTGTTCCTGAGATAAGACATTGACTTATGGCCAGAAAAGTGTTTTTGCAAAACAATTTGATGTCACAGTTAAGCTGACCTATTGGATTAAATGTCATCACTTCATAACTTTACCCTATTAGATATTTGTTTGAAATTTTGTCATAATCAATGTATGAAATTGTGGCCAAAACATGTTGTGAGGTCAAAGTGTATTTGACCACCAAAATCTTATCAGTTCATCCTTGGGTCCAAGTGAACGTTTGTGCCAAATTTTAAGAAATTCCCTCAAGGTGTTCTTGAAATACCGGGGTTCACGAAAATGTGATGGACAAGGTCACAGTGACCTTGACCTTTGACCACCAAAATCTAATCAGTTCATCCTTGAGACAAAATGGACATTTGTGTCAAATTTGAAGCAAATCTCCTCAGTCATTCTTGGGATATTGCATACATACTGTAAACCCCAAAACAAACGCCTCCTGCCACGGCTATTGCCAGAGTGGGGGTATAATTAAGTTTGAACTTTTTTTTTGGGGCTTCTGCCTTTAATTGACAGGAGAGAGTGAAATGGGGGAGTGAGAGAGAGTGGGGGCATCACATGCAGCAAATGGTTGCGAGCCGGAGTCGAGCATGCGACTGCTGCAGTGAGGCATCACCTCTGTATGTGGGGCGCAGGCACTATCCACTACGCTACCAACGCCCCAAGTTTGAACTCTTTCTGACACAGTAGAAAAGGCAGATGATATAGCCAAAAAATGAATCCCAATACTTTCATAGAAAAACTTAAATGTACTGACAGTGACAGATGGATATCACATAAGGTTTTTTTTTTCTTCTTTCAACCTCTTGACCAATAATCAGAGTATAAACAATGTATTGCACTTTGACACATAACACGAACAAGTCATCATTATTGTGACAACTTGTTTCCAGACTGACATCTTTGCTCGGATGTTCAGTGTCACTGTCTCTCCAGGACTTGCTGTCTCTCTCTGTCGTTGAGGCAACACGGCTGATGTCCTGTCAAATGCAGAAAGAAGCATTCGCACAATCAATGCATTACTTTCAAGCTCCATTTAATGTCCTAGCAAAAGGAGTATGTGACTGTTCTAAGGAGTGAGTAAAATAGAAAGTGCATTTTTTTGTTCACTGGAATTCAACATAATAAAAAAGATCAAAGCAATTTTTTTTATGTCAGATGGAGCAGAATTATTAATTTTGTAGAAATAGCAAAGAAATCAGTAAAGGTACTCTGTTGGAGTATTTGGTGGTATGGTGTAGATCAAAGGCACATCACAGCTTTGTATCTCACTGGGGATTGTTGCACACGCACAGAAAACACATACACATGCACAAGCCTTCAAAATACATTTCCCATGTGGCTCTGACACACAGTCTTACGATCTACAGTCATGTCGATGGAGAAGTTCTGAGAGGCAACAAATGTTTATCCAGAGCATGGTGCTTTTTAATTTGGAGCCTGTAAAAGGGATAACATAGCATTTAAGAATGTCCATCTCAGCCTTTATTGTGGATATGATCCTGGAGAAATCAAATGAAGCAATGGATGACCAGAGGGGCTTTTTATCTCAGATTCTCTTACGTGGGTTTCTTTTTCTCTCATATTTTAAATAGTATCCTTAAAGAATGACCAATATCCTTGGTTACAACTGTTCTCGCTCTAACAGTCAAAAAGAAAAAAAAAGAGGAAATTAACATTCAGTAAACATTCTTCTCTAAAGGTAGTTTCCCTTATATAATCTGTATTTTTTTCTCTGCCAGTATACATAAACAAGTTTAATAACATACCAATCAGTGGTTATTTCACAATTGGAAAAAGCACAAAATGTTTACACTCTTTTACAGGTAAATAAAAGTTTTTGTCGACTGTTTTCAATAAGGGCGTAGCATACTTCATAGTTCATCTCATCGCGTTCCCCACATCCCCTGCTATTTTGCTATTAGATCTTTACATACAAATATTGACAAAGTGGTGGCTTGTGCTCTGAAGCCATCGAGTCTTTACGAGAGTAATAATCATCAGAAGGAGGAGGGAGGACGGGGGAGGGTTCGGAGATGCTGGGGAGGGAGGGGGCGGGAGGGTGGGGACTCATAGTTGGCCCTCACTGCAGTGGCTGTCCTGACTGCCACTGGGTTTTTCTGCATCCTGACTGGGCAGCTCTTTGAGGATGAGGGCGGCGCTCCGTTCTGAGAACTCATCGCCGTCGGGCTCCAGACCGTCGGGACAGGGCAGCTTCAGGAGCTCCTCTCTGAGCTGAGCCGTGTGTCTCTGCAACACACACACAAACATGGTCAGGCTTAACATTAAATAAAACATTAATGGAATATATCACATTTCTAGAGTAACATGGCCAACCTAGCTGTTAAATGATAAGTCTGGAGCTATTCTATATTTATCTTATTGTCAACAAATTTCATGAAAAGACCAAAACCAACAATTTGTAAGTCCATCTCTTGATACACTGACATTTCTACTTTGTCTACGGCTCTCAGTCAGAAGCCCACTGGTTCCTACTGCAGATGGAGATCTTTTAAAACATTTCATAAATAACAAGTTACATCTATCTAGAATTATGGCATCATGGTTGTATGCCTCTGTGAACCCATCAAGTTGCAGTTACAGTTTACATCCGTATCTGTGAAAACACAGATGCTTCACACATTTCTTCCCCCCAGCAGCTCAGACAATCTATAGAATCAGCACAGTTTCAAGGTGGACACCCAAGATAAGTGTCACTAATTTAGTATCTGACCAAAAGTCTCCACCTCTGTTCCTAAGATATGACACTGAACAACAGCCAACAAAGTGTTTTTATCAAAACATTATGATGTCACAGTAAAGCTGACCTTTTGGATATTACATGTCATCACTTCATCACTTTATTCTATTCAATATTTGTGTGAAATTTTGTTGTAATTAATGTATGAATTCCTGAGTTGTGGATGAAAACGTGGTCACAGTGATCTTGACCTTTGACCACCAAATACTAATCAGCCCATCTTTTAGTCCAAGTGAATGTTTGTGCCAAAATTGGAAAAATTTCCTCAAGGAGTTTCTGAGCTATTGCATCCAAAAGAATGAGACAGACAAGGTCAGAGTGACCTTTACCTCTGGCCATCAAAATATATGTACATATATTTTTTACTAGAAACCTGCATAACTATCAATGAGGGCTGTGCCATAACATCTCGTTCACATTGATAGTTATAATCATAATCGCAATATTAGGACTTGTTGATATACTGACATAACACCGTTACCTACGGCAACAACAAGCATTGCTGAAAGCGAAATCTATTATAGATTCTGAGGTTGTTCCAAAAAGAGGAGCAGCTTCAGTAGTGTGGAATGAACTGTGGTGTCCTGAATGTTTTATGAACAGCCCCGGACCTCTCAGACTATTTTAGCAACCTACTGCTCATAGGGAACTCATTCAGCTGCTCCTCTGGCAGTTTAAACTCGAACGCACCCTGAGATCGGATTTCCAACTTGGAAACTCGGAGCAACCGCATCAACCTCGACTTACAAATTCAAGATGGCTGCCGGTCACCTACATAGTGAGTAAACCCAGCAAGCAATAGTCGTGATTTAAACGTATTGGCTATATTTAGCTCCGATTTAGTCTAGCTGCATGTAACCCAAATCTAGCCGATTTAATTTTGAAATTGAATAAATCTAATTTTCGCCATTGCAGATGGCGTGCGGTATGATATTCAATCACGTATGGAGAGTCAACAGTAATTAAAATATGTTTATCTCCATTTTTTGGACATGGTCTCTACATAGCCGTATAATTGAAGATGTCTACACTTTGGCTATGGTTAGACGTCTACCAAATTTTCACTGACAGCCCAAATTCAGCCGTGATTTAGCCTAGACGTCAGGTCTTCATGTAGACGGCTATTAGACGTTTTTTAAACCAAAAAATGCTTGCTGGGAACACTCTGCTCAAGTACTGTTTATAGCAATTTTATCTTATTTGTTTTACATTAGGTCAGCCATATCTGCGGCGTTCATCAGTTGGAGTGCATGATGGTTATGAAGCTGTCTATACTCCATTCCCACTTCCGACCCCCGACCTCTGAGTACAAAACGAACGCACCATTAGTGCAGCCGCTGGCATGGCTGTGGACTCTTATACCCTTTCAGTCAGCAGACATATGTATAACGAACATTACATTTTTCTCTCTGCTCTCCCTTTCTGTGTTCCTTCTCTCTTTTCCTCTTCATGATTAGGTTCACAAAAGCTGGGGAGCCTCTGAGCAGTGTCCCACCTGGGTCAGGAGGTTGTGAAGGTTGACTGACAAGTAATTGACCCCTGTCAGTGTCTGTCTGAAGGGGGCATTAGTCTTGTTAATAGTTTCTGGACAATAATGTAGCTCTGTGACACAGAGGAATAACATCAGGCTTTTGATATACACACAATACTGATTAGTACGGTACATTTTCTTTTCATGGAATTTGTTGACCATAAGAAAAATATACAACATCACCAGACCGATCCTCAAGAGATGAGATAATACACAACAAAAACATGTGTCTCCCCTCCTTAATCATGGGCTCCTCCTAAGTTTTCATCGTCTCCTACGCCCTTAACCCTTCAACTTCTGGAGCTGACACAAAGCACAAATAGAAGAACATCCAGGATGAGGACAGAGCAACATTTTTTCATTTCCAAACATTAAAGCTAAGGAGCTAGAATCCAGAGTTTTGTCTCCATTGGCCTGCAGCTGTGGGACAGGAGCTGGCTGCTATTAGTGGAGCTGGATTACTTACAGTGGGGTAGTTGTGCTTATTTACCGCCAGAGGGAGAAGAGATGAGAGCTGCCACAGAGACTGGAGACACACAGTTTGTGGGTGGTGGGTATTGTGTTAGAGTGTGTGTCTCTGTGTATATTATGAGTTCCTGTGTGTGTCTCAGAGAAAAGTCGACTGGGGACATGACACAAGGTGGCCTGTCGAGAGCCCGCTGTCCGCTGCAGCCAGTTTGCTGTTAATTAGCAGGACACCAGGGCTCAAACACAAATTGTGTTTACAGTCTGGTTCCTGCATCAACCTCATTTCTTACACAGTACAGAGACAGTACACCTGGGTTCATTTAGCAGAGTAAAGTCAGACTGAATGTGTGAGAGATTCATGCAAAGGCACACAAGTGGAAATGTGGGTTAAGATTCCATAATCAGTCCCTCAATTAGGTTGCAATCTAAAATCTCATTATTTTGCTGTAGAGTTGCATGCAGCCTATTGATTCGCTCTCACCTTGCAGGACCGGAGCTACCCATTGGTTCATGGCTTTAAAGGAGCTAAATGTAAGAAATCTAAAGCAAATAGTCGTAAAATCCTCCTAATATGTCACAGAGACTAAGGAATAATGTTCATAAAACATACTGATCTCACCGACAACAATAGTACAGCCAGAATATTCGCATTTTAAAAAAAATTTTACGGTCCGCAAATCATGTTTATGTTTTGAATTTGTGTTTTGGCCTGTTGCGCCACCCACCGCCGTCTACCAGTCACACAGTCAGTAGAGTCTCAGCATCAGTTACAGTTACGACTGAGCTACAGCAGCACGGCAACCAGCATTAGCAGTGTCCCGGTACATAGCATTAGCAGCCGGCTTCTCCTCAGCTGTATCCTGGCAGCAGTGTTAGCAGCAGAGAAGCCGGACTTGCTCGAATGGTCCGCTGGAAAACTGAAGATCAAGGACGCGGTGACGCGGCCCTGCCACGGCAGCTGCCCGTGGGCAAACAAATCAGTCTCCAGCGTGCTGCTGTCCAGCAACCTCGAATCTGTAGGGGAGGGGGGGCGGACACGACTCAGCGGCAGTATTTTGAATTTCAGTGCAGTAACCATTTTGGCCACATTCTTACATACAGCGCCTTTAAAAACAGAGCCGTGCAGTTTTGATGTTGATATGAGATTAACGGCTCTGTGTCTGATGTTAACCACTGCCACAGGGCTTAGGCCCAAGAACCAAAGCATTAGGAGTACGGATGAGATCATGTTGAGCAGGAGCAGAGCGGTTCGTGAAGACTGTCCCTTCAGTGCTGCATTGTAGGCATCAACAGCTGATCATCTGCATTTTCACTTGCCCCAAGAGTTTCATTGCAAAAATGCACTTAGAAACATCATGACATACATCACAATGTTTTAGAGAGTCTACTGTGATATTAGATCTTTCAGACTGAAACAATCCCCAAAATGGCCCAGAAATCCTGTAAGAGACTTCATAATACTGACTGTTGTGCATTATCAATATATTGAGTACATATAATGACATTACCTTTAGTGCAGCAGCGTGATGAGACATGGTGCGACCGACCCTCTTGTCGCTGCTGTACTGCTGGATGTCAGCAATCCATTCCTCACACTGAGACATGATCTCTGTTCGCTTCAGGTAGAAATGTTTATGGATAACCTGCAAACACATGACACAACAGTGTTCACCAACAGGGCAACAGAACAAAGGCATTCTTCTATGCTGTATAAACATAAAGATACATATCCATAAAGTTAATACAGGCAACATCTCTATAGTCTTTTGCAGTGCGTTTGTAACATTTATAGCCTGACAAGCCTGTAATTTGCAGCTTATTTACTTACAGCTTATTTTATGCAGTATGGGTCAAATTTACAGCGAAGATATGAGACAGAACTGGTGTATGAAACTGTGTTGTTGCACAAATAAAGACAAATCTGCACAAGGTAGTGTGAAATCAGAAAAAGAGGTGATGATGATGCTGCTACTGAAAGGTTTCAATTTGTGCACATAATTAGTGCTCGTCCAAAGGCTTTGTGAGTCCACTTCATGAACAAGTTTCTGGCAAGTTTTGAGATTAGTCAGAGTCTAAGTTGCTACACTAACACAATGTTGGTATGGTTAGTACATCAGTGATGATGAACACTAAGGGTGGGAATCTCCAGGCACCTCACAAGTGAACAAACATTTGCATAACCGATTATAGACATTTGTGAATCAATGCCGAATTCTCCACTTCCGCATCGCGATGCATCTAAGAATCGATTTTTACCCCACCCCTAGCGAATACACACTGCAGAAACATTTCAGTGGTCAAATGTGTCTGTCCGTTGGTCCACCACTTTGGTCCAGACTAAATTCACAAGAACTATTTGATAAATTGCCATTAAATTTAGTATAGATATCCATGATGATCAGAAAATGGATTCTACTGTCTTTGATCCCAGACTTTTTCAGAATTCAGGTCAGAATGTTCCACTGAAATATCTCAACAACCTCTGGATGGCTTGCCATGAAATGCAGTTCAGACATTCAGGTTCTCCTTAGGATAAAATGTAATAACTCTGGTGCTCCTCTGTTTTTTTTTCCTTTGTGTTTAGTGCTAATGAGCAAATGCTAGCGTGCTAACATGGTGGTGGTGAAGATGCCGATGATTTTAGCTTAAAGCATTGTTGTGCATAAAAACAGCCTTGCAGAGCCACCGGCATAGATTTAGACTTTTAAGAGTGACACACATACATGTGACAAGCATCAGAACACCAACATTCATTGTTTTCTTTGTAAGCCTGTATACCTGCAGCATCTGGACACACGTAAACTCATCTGGCTTTGACATATTCCCTCTTTCCAAATTTACATTTTCTAGGCCCGCCTTATTCTGCCTCTGTTTGGCTTCCCCTGACACTCTTACCTTAACCCTAAACAATGGTACTACTCTTGCCCTAAACCTAACCAATACAACCATCAAAGGCGACAAGTAAGCCAAATAGCCAATCATAAGGGGTGTACGGTGGGTCATTCCTTCGCTATCCTACGAAATGCAAATCCACTTCCCAATATCAACCCCTATCAACTCTTAAGCAAGTAGCTGTTTTAGGATCGGCACTTACATCTACTCAACCATGACAATGTTTTCTATCTATATGATGTGTTTGATGGGGAGGATGTCAAATGATGTAACACTGCTGATGTGTGTAGCATGGTCACCCTGTTCCTCCACAGGATAAACTTTCACCAGTCTTTGGTATTATTTGCTGTATAAAAACTCCACCAAACCTCCATGATATCACAGTTATAGTTTCAAAATGCTTACATACTGGCAGATGTTAATCCAGATTTTTATCTGTATACCATAAATGTGAAAACATGTTGAGGAACCTTGCTGATTATTGGGCAGTCACAGAAAATGTGGCTTCATGTCTGTGATCAGTGCCTCTCTGATGAGTCTATCTGCTCCCTCTACAATGGATCTAATGAAATAGATGCCACACATAGCATACAAATTCCTCTTTTACAATGAGAATAATCAACACAATCAACTTCTCTCTTCATCCTCTTCATTACTGAGGGGCTGTTTGTTATCAAGGGTGCTTAAGTCACTCTCTGACATCATATGTACGACACTCTGCTCGAAAGCTGGTGTCAATCATCTACACCCAAGTCCCCTGCCGTCCTGCCCCTTCAGTCGACTTCCTAGCAACAGTCGCCAGGGCCAGGCCATCAGTATGCAGTGAGCGCTGTAGTGGATGTGTCTGTAGTTGCTGCTCTGCTGGTGGAGGGAGTGGATTAGTTATTATGGTGTCTGCTGATTTGCAGTTTACCAGTAGAGGAGAGGCAAAGAGGAAGCAGAGAGGGTTTGAGGACCGCTTTAATCTCTCCCTTCCTTCTACAGTACATCTCCCTCTGCTCTCTTCATTTTCATTCCATCTTTGTCGCGACTTCCCATCTCTCTTCCTCTGTCTATTGTTCCTCCCACCCAACCCCCCACTCCCTCTGCTCCCTAAGTTACATTCAGTGAGGTGGGTCTCCAGCTAGGGGAAATGTTTCAAGGTCACAGATGTGTGGTAAACATGGCCAGATCGGCTGTTGCTCATGCTTTCTGGAGAACGAGACAAGGTACATGAATCGAAACACAGAGTCCACATACAACCCATGATAAGAAACATAAAGACAGAAGCACATGCCTGACATTATGCATAGATATGTTAAGATATGTGGTTTAAAGGGGTTGTTTTCCCTGAGGAAATATGTCGCGAGGGCAAGCAGCCATTTAACTTTTGGTATTTGGACATTACCATCAATCACAGCTCTGGACAGAAGCTCTATATGCAAACCATCTCTGATCATAAAGCAAAGGATGAGACTGTTGACAAATGACCTTTCAGAAAATACATGTTTTTACACACACACACACACACACACACACACACACACACACACACACACACACACACAGGTACATAGAGAAATGTACACACAAGTACATTCAGCTCATATGTGCAGTCAGAGACAAGGTTCTCTGATGGAGAGCCCTGGCTGGCAGATAAACCCAGTGACCTTTGAGGTAATGCTGTCCACTCATTATTCCACAGGGCAACTGAGGGAGGAGGAGAAGCCGAGGAATAGATGTGTGCAAACGCTCAACACATAAAGGGTCAAGGGCAAGAGTAAACCGTGCAGCCATTAACAAGTTCCTTATTCTTAGTTTTCTGTGTTCCATCAGTGGAGTGCCGAGGCCTCAGGTCCCTGTCCGACTAACACTGACCACAGCCCTGACCTACTCCCATACTGGAGTATAAATATTTCCAACTCTGATGACCACAGCACAGACTCCCATGATGCAAAACTACATCATCAGCAAAGTAAAACAGGTTTATAGCACAAACTGAAGCACAGCTTATTCTCAACAAACTGTCATCTATTTGGTACAATATCCCGCCACCTCACTGAAACAGCAATCTGCATGACATATCCTTTCAAAGCGAGCAGTTACTTCAGTTGGAGACCTCCACGTGGGGAAGACAGACAGGACAGGAGAAAACTCTGACCAATCAATGCATTCAGTCCGAATGCAATGATTGGTCGGAGTTTTATCCCCAGAGCCACAACACCAGTGAGACTAAAAACTTTTATTTTTAAGACTGATTCCTCTCTTGGTATCTCTATGCTAGCTGTACTGGTATAATTGTTTGGGGTCAGGACCAACCAACCTTTCTCTCTCTACAAGTGCCAAATGCCCAGCAATTTATGGTGAATTCTTGCAGCCTTTCTCAATAGTGGAGAGTATGCTAAGTTATTTGAATTCTTTTAAGCTTAAATTAAACAGTAATGCATTTGAAAAAATGTATTTTGTTTTGCAGAAAAACTGGAAATACAGCGGTTGTATGCGTTCACAAAGCATTTACATTCATGTCTGTCCAGACTCATGTAATAGTGAAGACCTTGAATGAATTTACTGAAAAAGTATAAAGTGAAATTTTGGTCCAAATCGTAGTTGTCACTATATTGATGTATGATTCCATACTGTCGTAACTGATTGACAGCTTTTACACTGAAGTACAGAGGACTGATAGAGACCTTCATCATTTGGTGCAACAACAGTCACTTGAAGCTCAATATCAGCAAAAACAATGAACTTGTGGTGGACTTCCAGGAGAAGAGAATAGACAACAAAGTTGTAGCCATGACAGTAGACAGTATTTCAAATATGGATGTTGTTGCAAAGAAGCTACATATTCTAAAACGTAGATTTTTCACACACATCTTCAACCCAACAGCACAGAAGATATATACAATCAGCAGTGTTAAGGTAGAAAGCCAAGATTAGTGTCACCAATTCACCATCTGACCAAATGTCTCCCCTTCTGTTCCTGAGCTATGGCATTGAATCATGGTTAAAAAAAAACAAACAAAAAAAAAACCCAAAAGCAATATGATGTCAAAGTGAAATTGACCCTCAATTTTCTGGATATAGAGTGCCACCACTTCATCTTTTTATTCTAGTAGACATTAGAGTATAAGTTCCTGATTTGTGGCCAAAAACATGTTTTGTAAGGTCAGAGACCTTTGACCACCAAACTAATCAGTATACATGAGTATAATGGATGTTCATGCCAAATTTGAGAAATTCCTTCAAGGCATTCTTGAGATATCACATTCAAATGAATGGGACACACAGATCACCTGATAAACATGATGCCTCAAGTCAGGGCTGTTGCTGTTGAGGAGACATTAATATGCTACTTCCTCACAGGAAGGTAAAAAATGTATCACTTGTTTTCAGTATTAGATCTCATCATATTGGCAGTGGTATTACAAATGTCAAACTTTACCTAGCTTTAAAATAATCCCCTTAATGTCCCTGGTTTGTCTGTGACAATATAAAAAAACAAAAGCTGAAGTATTATTGGAAGTCACATGTAATATGTACAGTGCTGTATAGTGCAGATGTTAACAGTTAAAGTTCAGGTAGCAATGTACAGCACCACTATACCAAACTTTTTTATTTGGTTTTATTACCATACATTTATACCTCCCAGCTGTAGATGGAGTCCTGGGTTTTGCCAGGCTACAGGCAAAGGTAATCAGACTCTGTAATTAAGGTGTTGATGCTGGAGAATGTTTTTTTTCTATGACGATGGCTGGAAAGTCTTTCCAGACCACCACTAGTTAGCTGTATTAGCACTAGTTAGCACTATTATATCTGCTGAGCTGCCAGCACCCAGGAAACTACTTCCCCCATTGCAACTTGATACACACATATAGGCAAACACATATACTCTTAAAGAAAAGGTAACACATGAGTCTAACTGCTTGGTTATAGCAAGACAGAGATGTCTCACTAAAACCAATCAATAATGCAGCCATAGAAAGAACTCATAGGAGCAATCCAATTCCCTGTCAGGACAGCCTCCTACCACTTTGTGCTGCGTGTTAGAGTGTTACTATGTGATACTGTACGCAGTGAATGGGAAGGATTTTGTGTGTGACTGAAGGTGCTACTGCACATATTTCCTTGTTCTGTGCAGCAGTGGAAGGTTCACTGAGTGCAGCTCTCAATCCATATGAGCATGGCCTCCAGACGTCAGCCGAAGAATATATGGAAGTAGGTTCAACCTCCAATGCTACCCCCCACTCCCTCTTCCTCACAGCTATGAATCTGATGTTCTGGTCTATGACACTGACCCTCACCTTATGGTACTGAACCATGAGCAGAAACAGTATTGGTGCTATTTGCCTGAGATGATGTGAAGCTAGTTAAGGATGTCAACTTGTCAGTGGTTCCGAAGGCCTTTTTACACTTCAGTTCAGACGTAAATATGACAATGCTGGCTCTGCACTCAAACACACAAACATACAGCTTGCTAACATCATACACACAGTGAGGTCCTTCCTTACCTCAAACATGCACATTTACAAGTGTACTCTCGTTCTCTCTATCTCTCACACACACAATGATCCATATTTTAACATGCGACCCATTGTCCTTAATTCCACCTGACAATCTGCTCCTGCATAATTCAAGCCTGTACTCCACTCTGTAGCTCTCTCTCTATAAATAGCACGTGGAAACACTGGATTCTCACACACACCCATCAAAAATAAAATCTTATCTATGCAATAGGATCCCACTAATCCAATGCTCAAATGAACTTAAAAAAAAAAAGTAGCACCATCGGCAGCATGGCCCCATGGGACAACAATGTGGATGCATATGAGTCTTGATAATAATCCTATTCAAGATGGGATTAGTGTCACCAATTCCGTAACCGGCCAAATATTTCTCCTTCTGTTTTTGAGTTATGACATTGAATAATTGCCAAAAAAGTGTTTTTGCAGATCATTATTATGACAAATTGAAGCTGACCTGTTGGATATAAAATGCCATCACTTTGTTTTATTCTATTACATATTTGTGTAAAATTGTGCCTTATGAATTCTTGATTTTAGGTTACAGTGAACTTGACCTTTGAACATCAACACTCATCTTTGAGTCCACTTGGATATTTGTGCCAAATTTGAAGAAATCCCCTCAAGGTGTTCTTGAGATATCACATTTTAGAGAATGAGCCAGACACAAGGTCACAGCAACCTTGACCTTTAACCACCAAAAGTTAATCAGTTCATCATCGAGTCTAAGTGGATGTTTGTGCCAAATTTAACAAAAAAAAAAAAAAAAAAAAATCCTCTTGAGGCATTCTTGAGATATCGCATTCACAGGAATAGGACAAACATCCCAAAAAAGATCATGATTCCAGCCACGTCTATCTCTGGCGCAGAGGCGTAAATATTACTCAAGTCAATAAATCAATCGATTTTGATTAAAGCAATATTTTCATTACACCTCACAGTTTAACAGTGTTGGACAAAACAACCACATTCAATGTCCACTTACTAGCCTGCCCAAGAGCTTCCAACTGTTTTGAAGATCCTTTTTTTCTGAGCACCTTCAGGAGTTCATTCATGACATTGGAAACTGCAGACAGTGAAAAACTAAACAACTGATAGCAGAAACAATGTGTATGCGGTGAAGAACAGTGAAGCTGTTGCCAGCAAAGAGTCTGCTGTTATTCATCAAGAGTGAGAGACCAGCTGGAACAGCAAAGGTTGATATGGAGGCTTCTGATGAAGCTGTACAACAAAATCAGACAACTACAAGATAGAGGCCAGTTGGTTCACGTGGAGGACATCCTCTAGGACAAGCTGAGCAACTCCATTGATTTTCAGTCATTCTGGAAGAGAGCCTCCAAAGACCTAGAGGGACAGTGGAAGGGAACCATACATATAATGACATACTGGGTTTTCAAACAGAGATAATGCTGAGAGCCAAAGAATGGAGACCTGCAGAGATGGTGCATATCAGCACTCAACCATCAAGACCAGTCACTGAGAGGATCCCTCTCATGCTTACTCATAAAACTGCCACGTGTGTCAAGATTCAAAGTGCAAAAGATGCTGCCTCAGGATGTGCTTAGGCAAGTGAGAGACTTGACAGTGTCAGTCTCGAGACACATCAGCTAAGCTGCAGTGGGGACCACCGCGTCAGCAGACATTGCTGCATCTTCAGCACCAAGGACAGCAGATATTTGCAGCCCGTTCCTGACTTCTGAATCACAGGTCACATCTTTAAATGTTTAATGATGTAAATAGGTCTGGTCTTAAGCTCATTCATGGCATATCCTACACGGCTAGCTATCTACCTTGCTATATCCATGAAAAATAGCAACAAAAAATGACAACAAGCATGATGGAGACTGGTGTAGCTAATTAGATTGTTGTAAATTAAACAGAAGAAACTCTCAGGGAAAGAAAATGGCTGTGTGAGGTTTTGCAAGTTGTCAGTCATGGTATCAAACCAAATCCATATTAAATAAGAGGTTTTGTTTGGCCTAAAGCAGGCCAGATCGGGTGGAAATCTGAAAGGGATGGGGATCAGGCACATCTGTCAGAGCAAATAAAACATGAGCTTACAAATATGTCTAGATCCCAGGCTAACAAGACCCACTAGTATATCAACAAGATGAGAAAGTAAGGGGAGATGCAGATGATATCCTCAAAAGTGAAATAAAGAGTGCTAGATTATAAAGCAGACGTTTTATGAATCAGGCCCAAAGATAACTACACTATTGGCAAGACGGGTTCGATATGGTATTTTTATGCCATGTTTGCACTGGATGCCGAAGCAACCTGATATGTCAACCGTTGCCCAAGCAGTCCTGAGCAGTTGCCTGGCCTTTCATTCCAGAAGCACATTTCTCTGTGCCAGTCAGCAAGATATTCTGCTCCTCGTATCTCTTCTACTCACATGTAGAGCTGTGTGTGTGTGTATGTGTGTGTGTGTGTGTGTGTGTGTGTGTACTTGTCTCTTTTGCTCTCTGTTTAGGCACAGCTGACAAATATGTGGAATAAGTAAACATGGAATGCATATTCTATAATTTATTATAACCAGATCATTTATACCATATCTGATATATCTTTAACATCCTTCATAATAGATTATCAGTGTTTTCTTGCCCTATTTGACTGCAGCTTGTGGCAAAAATAGACTAGACACGTAATCTATTGCTGCCAAAGGCAACTTGGCTGTAAGGCTCAGGCCGCGAGGCATCCTCTGTGAACAACCCAACTAGTTAACATGGGAGTTGAAAAGAAGCAAGCAGCGCTCTACAGAAAATCAATGTGCTTTGTGGCACTTCCGTGTCCAGTGTGAACCCAGCTTTAGTGTCATATGCAAAGCCATTTCTCTTCTAAATATGGCATGTCATATTGTCGCAGAGAAGCTCATTTGAAGTTTGCTACATGACATCTGGGGAGGCCTGCAGATTACTGGGAGAGTGTAATGTGGCCAGACAAGATAAAAATCTAACTTCAACATCTGGCAAATATGTGATATGATTTTTATGATGTAAATGTAGTATTGTAGCAATTAAAGTGAATGACACTGAGAATTGATTCCAGAAATCTATAAAAGAGACAATGTTGTATCTGTGGCAGACATCCACTTCACTCTATAAATCATTCAATATGCCGCCATCATGTTAGTCATTGCCTATAGATTTCGTATTTGATTTGTGAATGCTTGGTCCTCTTCAGACAGCACTGTAATTTATTACTTATTTATTGTGTCCTTTTTAAGCACAAAGAAATACAATCAATTTATCAAACCATGAAATACTGTTTAAGAGACAATTTATAGTCATAGGCATGTTCTCCTCACATTAGGTGACATTATTTTGTACAAGTTTTCACAGTGGATTTTTCTCCTTGTGGTTTCATTCATATAAACATTTTGCAAAAGCATTTGAGAAAATGTAGGAATGAAATGAGAGCCACAACCTTGAACTGTAATAAATAGCAGAGGTCTAAATGTCTAAATGGATATCTGCAGGAAGGCAATGACTACTAAATCCACTGCTCATGGCTGGTTGTCTTCCTCTCTGTGTCGATGTTTGTCTCAGCTGAGGACTTAAAGGTGCTAAAAGGCCAGGGGTGAGAAAAGCACATGGGAGTATCTCACCAAGCTTAATTGAATTTCTGTGTGCCTATGTGTGAGATTGCTCAGCCGGGTGGCATTGCCATGTCCTACTAAGTCCCCTCAATATCTCTCGGTCCAACGGTCCATTTCACAGAATGGCTTGGTGATGTCATGGACCCGTTTCTTTTTTTTTCTTTAATCCCTGCACTGCCTGCTGTGCAAAGGCCAGATAGACTTATATATTTCACCTTCAAATCCCACAGAAATACAAGCAGCACTTGCCATGGATACATGAGGTGAATAATGTTACTCATACAAATACTCACATCCAGAACATTTTACTCATATCCTGAAGAAAATCTTAACTACAAAGCATCTGAAACCCTGTGGTACTGTTCAATTCCTTGACAAATTTGACATATCCAACACAGTGAACATCCAACACAGTGAACAACACATCTGCTATTATTTTTTGTCAAAGTGACCTCATTGCTGTGTGGTTATGCAGTGCATATTTCTAAAATCCAATAAAAGGCAGTACAAGAGGCTTCCTAGACGGCTGGAAAATGAAACACAAAAATCATTATATTTTCCTGTGATTCACAAAAATAGGGCCCAGTGAGATTTTTGCTATGTCTATATTATCCCCATCATTTCTTATAGCTATGATTGTACTCTCTGTAATCTATGTAATGCTGAATGATTGGTTTTATTTTAAAATGAGGAGTGCAACTGTTAAATCACAATCATATTATTATCATTGTCTTAGTAAGATGTAAAAAAGTTGGATTAAAGTTTAGTAGGCGACTGTTGACTTTGTCCACTATTATAAAATTGTCAGCAGCTAAGCTGTAGCTAACATTAATTCAGTAAGATGGTCAAACTTAAAAGATTAACTTCTTGCCTTCTGCATGCCCATGACTGTGATACTTTGGCCACATCCACACTGATATGTTTTTTTTTTTGTTTTTTTTTTGGACTGTGTCATCATTTCCAAAGGTCTCCATATTAGGGTTCCAAAACACCAGAGTAATGTGGACACTAGGCACATAAACGTAGCAATAGTTACGCATTTTAAAATGAAAATGTTAAAGTGTGAAAGCAGTGTAAATCTCAACCAAAGATAGTTTTCTCAAAAAAGAAATGCCAGTTTGCATCATTTTGATATTTGAAAAAAATAGTCTAAACTGTGTCACTTTTTTTGTTATTAAAAGAGACTTGCAGAATGATGTCTCTACATTATTAATCTAACTGGTTGCATCACAAACTAGTTAGCTGCTAGCTTGATGGTTGTCCAGCATGACAGACAGTTGGTAGATGGCTAAGTGATCCCAAAATCCCCTGTTAAATTTGTGCGCATATCAGGGTCTATCAACCAGACAGGTTACCAGTCGATATCCTCTGGATTAGGTCTGTGACGAAGCTTGTCAAATAATAATTGGAAGGCTAACAATAGCTCAACTAGCTAAGTTGAAAGCTGTCAATGGTGTTATTACACTTGACAGACGCAACATATGAACCTCAGGTGGGAATCTTAACGCAGGTACCAATAAATAATTTCATGATTTTCTTGTACTGTTAAATAATTACAGCAATCATGTTTTTTGTTTGTTTTGTTTTTAACTTAATGTTTACCGTTTTTTTGTTTTGTTTAAAAAACAAAGTTAGCTCAGATAATTTGTAGTTAGACTTTTCACTGACCAATTGATTTGATAGAAAGCAACCCCGGAGGATATGAAGGACAAGAAATTGCATAATTTTAACAAATTTTCATGTAGGAACGTACTTGTGATTATGCTTGGTAGAAATGTATGTCATTCAATACCACCTTGATCACCAACAGTAGGTCTGGCAATGATTTTACAGAAAGTAATTCAAATATTGGTCAGAAGACTTAAAAACAAATATTTCTGCTCAAATCGTTGAGCCCAAACTCTTATTTGAATTGTGATAGCTTTAATAACTCAATATAGCAGTAATCTAAGCTTCAACATGTCCTTCCAGAAACCTTCACATGACAGCATACAGTTCTCATGTTTTTCCTCATGTAATCCTGTCAAGGGGATTGGATCACTATCTTTCTCTCTCTCTGTTTTCCCCTTCTCCCTTTCATTTTTTCCCCATCCAACGCGCTCCTCTTCCTACGTTTCTCTTTCTTGACATTTCTGAATGAACCTGCTCTGGATGAGTAGGCTGAAAGATTGTTATCTTCTCCAGAATCATCCGTCTTACCACGGACCATTTAAAGGATCACATTATATCAAAAAATAGTGAGGAAGAGGGGGGGAAGGAGGGATAGGCAAACCTCCAGACGATGTCATCTACTAAGGAATTAATAAGAGGGGAATTTATTATCTGACGGTGCTCCCCAACAACCCTCAGGGAGGAGAGGTTGCTTTTCATTTCTCTTTAGGTTTCTGGACTGAAACTGGTGGAAAAATATCAAGAAAGGCAGAGGTATGTAGCTAACATATATTATGGAAATGATTCTGTATCATACTGAAACTCTGCATTGAGAATGGAATGAAAAATAAAAACCTTGTGAAAACTAATCAAAAATATAAATGGCTGCCTCTGCAAAGAACCAAAAGCAGTGAATTCATTAGAAGTAGGGTTAGTAGCATGTAGTGAAGACATGGGTCCATGCTAAAGGTCTGCAACTCAGGGCAAGCCCAGCATTCAGGGTAAAGATTTATTCTGAATGGGTCCAGGACAAGGGGTTATCCCCAGGTCTTCAAAGTGAAACTAATGCTGAAGTACCTTAAACCTGCATTCTTTCTAACAGCCAGCAGGGGGTGACTTCAGTGGTTGCAAAAAGAAGTCTGACTTTATGCAAGTCATACTTGTTAATTATGGTCCCATTTAGAGTAAAATAGACCATAGTGGTGACCTCAGACTCCCAGTTAGATCTACCTGTCACTCCATCATAGCTCCACCTGCTCATTCGAATATGGTCACTTCTGGCTCCACAAAACCACGATGGCGACCGCCAAAATGACAAACTACAGGCTTACAAACAGTGGTCCACAAAACGATGGGTGACGTCGGGGTGGCTATGTCCCATCTTTGATAATGTTTGTGGTTCAAGCCATTTTTGCACGTGCACTGCAGGTTCAGGTCATGTGTGGGCCCTAAATGTTGGTAGCATTATTTAACGTTTAATGTTACAAATAACCACTCTTTTTTACTCTTAAAATTACAACAATGTACTGCAAGCTTAATGATAATGCCCTTGTCTTGCTTCATCTCAAACTCTGCAGCATTCTATCCTTCTTCCTCTCCTCATCAACAAATACCATGTTTATATCATAAAAATATTGTAATCATTGAAAAACTGGTAGGTTTTGGGTGCATTAAAGAGTTGTACCCCCAAAAAGACTGAGTTTAAGCTGTACCAGGAACTACATGACAATGATGAGTATCAGCCACACAGGATTTCAAAGTTTCTGAACATTCTTGATGAATGCAAGTTCACATACAGTATTTGGAAATTTAAACCCAGGAACACATTGAATTTCAGGTTAACCTCAGACCCAAGGTTAATGATATTAATTTTTCTTTTAATCCCTGTGTACAAAACAGACCAATCTAAATTGAGGTGGATTTGTTATATCTGCCAATTTCTAAGAAGAGATATGGACAACACCATTTTCCAAGACAGTGTACTTCATGAAACAGGGTTCTCTGCGAATCTTCCAGCAGTGTAAGACTGAATCGGGTGCTTTTTAGTCTGAGGACAGCACAACTTCCAAAAAACAAGTGACTGACCCACTTGTGCTTCAGTTCCCTTTTGCCCCTGTAAACTGTATGCTTTATGTTCCACAACAGATCAAGATGACAGAGAATTGTTGTATATGGGAAAAACCAACACTGGTAAACTTCAATAATTATTCAATATGAAAAATAAACAAACAAGCAAACAAAGAATTAGCCAATCTTGCTAATTTGATCAAAATAAAAATGGCTTCTTTCAAGCACTAAGTTTGCATGTTTGCTGGTATGCATTTTTATTGTTCTATTTATCTAATTCTTACCAACTTTATCTCCTTTTTTTTTGTCTTGCAAGTTTTAGTATGATGGGTCATTGTCTAATATAGGAAGTATAAACTCAAACACACCCAACTGACTTGCAAGCAAGTGTTTGCTTAAATGATCTGTTTGTGTTTTGCTTCACAAAAAGTTTCCTAGTCAGGTTCAGTTCCTTAAAGATTTAGCCTGTTCATGTGGATTTGGAAAGAATTTGTAAACTTGCTTTTCATCTTCATGTTCTTATCACATGTGGTGAGCCAGTTTCCTTCTGTTAAGCAGTTTCTACGAGGACAGGTTAGTTACTGTGCCTCTGCTGCCCTGTGAATATGGCTGTGTATGTGTTTCATGCCAGTGCAGCACTTTAGTTCCCACAAACAATGGCATCTAAAAGGTCTGAATTAGTATCAAAGCATCCTTTTAAACACAACAAAACACTTCTTACCTCCTTGAAGCATGGTGAGGGGTTGCGCATCTGTTCCAGCATGGCCCATTTGACGGTGGCCTGCCTGATGTTGCCATCATATTCCCGTGAGCTCTGGGTACCACTGGGAGTCCCGCGGGAGCGTTCATACCCTGGCTCATTGAAGTAGGGTTCAGCCACCAGAATGAGGGACTGTACCGACACTAGCACCTAAAGCAGATTGACACATTGAAAAAAAGGCAGGGAGAAATGGAAGTATGAGATGAAAATATTCAGAATTCCCACTATGGTCCAAACAGAAAAACCCATTGTGAACTCTACGCACTTCAACGATATAAAAGGTAGCTTGATCTTCCATAAGAGCTTGAATAAAAACCACATTCTAATACTATTAATATGTCCAACTAATTCAGTATAATTCTGATGTATTGGTGAATTACCCTGATATCCCCTCAGTGTCCTCAACAGTCGAAGCCTCTTACATAATCTTGGCAGTGGTGGACACTTAGAAGAGAGTCGGACAAAAGCAAGGAATATTCTGGACCCATAAAAATATATCCTTCAATATATCTGTATTAACAGCTCGATTAATGCCTTGGCCTGTCTCAAGGAGACTAAGGACGTCCTCCAGCATCATTCTGCGCCATTTCAAGCCGCTACATTACCAACAATGACGATCTTGGGCTTGGAGGCCTGCCTGCTGGCCCCAGCCACACTGGAGCTGGATGATGTGCACTTGAAAATGCTCCATCAAGTGGATACCAATGACCTTCAACTGCTACGATCTGTCTGTCTTGAACTGGGTTGTCAGGTTTCAGAGCAGATATCTACCCTGGTTGATGACCGCTTGATCTCAGCCCACTCCCCTGTCTCCTATTCACCAACCCCCTTATTTTCCATTATTGATCCACAGCATGCTAACTGGAATGATAATCAATGAAGACGTCTCTATGCACTCTCCAACCTTGCAAATGAGGGAATTATAAAAAAAAGAGGAGGGATCCATTTCCAAGGGCTTCAGCTCACTTGCTGTTGGATCAATATATATGGAAAATGAATGCAAGTTTGTGCATGGCAAACAACCAAAAAATGCTGTGAGTGTGTGTAAACATGCTGCATTCAAGAGCTTGTGTGTTTATTCATAAGCCTGTGCACCACTTTGGACCCAGTAGTTCCTTAATGCTGTACATTTTCTATTGCACACATTACAAGTCCAAACCCTCAAGGCTTTGGATGGTGAAACACAGATAAACTACTCTCTTTACAAAAAGCTTAGTAAGTAAATATATTCCCTTGCCCATAGATAACATTTGACAAAATGTAATTCTCATCAAAAACTGCAGCTTTACTACAACTCAGCTTATACACAGCAGAAATATTAGCATATGGACTGGGGTCAAACCAAAAACATCTCTAAACCTATTCTAATCAGACTATCTGACAGCAAGCGCACAACAGTAAAAGTGCTTCTTCGGATGTGGCATAATACCCTTTTTTTTGCCAAGCCAGTCTTTACATTTAAAGCTAACAGTTCAGCTACAATGGATCTCAGTGAAGCATCACTTTAACTCTACATCCAACAAAAAGTTTCAAAGTAAAAATGAAACAATGTTAAGTGTGCCAGGCTTGTCTTCAAAATAGATAATCAAAGACAAGGAATTAACAGAAAAACTATGATTACCAACTTGAGGTTGGATGACTGTTAACCAGTCAACTTGCACTTACAGTTGACATCCATGTCTGTGAAAACATGGCTTTACACACATCATTAACCCAGCAGCTCAGAAAATCTATACACTCAGCACCGTTTCAAGGTGGACACCCAAGATTAGTGTCATCAATTCAATATCTGACCAAATGTCTACCCTTCTGTTTCTGAGTTATGGCATTGAGTAATTGCCAGAAAAGTGTTTTTGCAGAACATTATGATGTCAAAGTGAAGCTGACCTTTTGGATAAAAAATGTCATCACTTCATCATTTTCTTTTAGACTTATGTGTGAAATTTGGTCATAATTGGTAAATAAATTCTTGAGTTATGGCCAAAAACATGATTTGTGAGGTCACAGTAACCTTGACCTTTGACATTTGTGCCAAATTTAAGGAAATTTTCTCAAGGCCTTCTTGACACATGTTCACAAATATCAGACCAACGCAAGGTCACATCAACCTTGACCTTTGACCACAAAAACCTCATCTGTTCATCTAAACTAAAGATAGAAATGAACACAAGTACTCTAAGTATTGTACAAATTTGAGGTATTTTACTTGTGTATTTTATTGCGTGCTACTTTATACTTCTACTCCACTACATCTCATAAAAGAATATTGTATTTTTCACTCTACTGCATTTGTCTGGCAGCTTAAGTTACTTTTCAGATTCCAGTTTTCCATCCCTCTCCTGTCCAGTAAAAACCATGTATCTCCAGATGTGCTGATGTTGAATGTTTGTAATAAAATAAAAGATGAAGTGTTCCGCAAGCTAGATGGAGCAAGTGTAACCATGGCAACCTCAGACGGCAAGTATTAATCAAAGTATTGCGATACAATTATTGACAGTCATATGTTGCATTCCGCCATAAAGTGTGCAGAGTCAATGCAAAATGAAACGTGGTCAACATAATCATGTGTTATAGTGATGACAGTTTGTAGGGAAGTAGGCCTATTTCAGCAGCTCGAACTAATTTATCTCATTCACCATGAATCTTTGTTGTCGCAGACTGCCCCCACACCCCTTCATTTCAAAAACTCATCAGATCTACACAATTCACACAAATGATCTATTTCTGATTCAAAACAACCATTTTCACTTAAAAGTTTGCACAAGTTTGCACCCCTGAGTAATCAGTTCATTGCTGGGTCCAAGTGGACAACTGTCCCAAATTTGAAGATATTCCTTAAAGGTGTTCTTGAGATATTACATTAACGAGACAGGGACAGACAGACAAACGGATGTACAGGTGGATGGAAAACCGAAAACATAATGCCTCCTGCCATGGGTATCACCGGTGCGGGGACATAATATTGCTCAGTCTATCAGGCTTGTTTCAAAATACACAATTTAAAGAAAATGATTTAAAAGAAAAATGAATTAAATCAAGATAATAGAAATGTCATCAGGGACAAAACTACAAACTGAGGATTTTCAGATCCAGGCTAAAAACAGATGGCATCTGAGCTAAACATGTAATCTAATTCTGACTTAAAGATGAGTGATCTGTGTGAGCAGGCATATCCTCGAGGTTCAAATGATACTGGTTTGTGTTTGGCTTGATTAACACCCACGCGCTGTCACCAAAGCAAAATAATAACTTTGCTTTAAAAGGGATCCCTCATGTCAGCCGTTGAAACACCAAGCCCATTAATACAGAGCCTGTGGCAGTGTAATGACAGGGCAGAGATAAACTATAGCCTGTGACACAAAGACTCAGACAACAGCCCTGCTGATCCATTTAGACAGGTGACTCTGTCGTGATGGATCTTTACCTCACCTGTAAAAAGCTTGAGGTCTGTGGGTTCCATTTCTCCTCTGGTCTCCCATGCCACGTGTTGAGGATACTTAAACAAACCTGATAAACACATACATAGAAAAAAAAACTGATGATAAGTTGATAATGGCTCCATCCATTGTTGGATTAGACTTAATAGCAAGGTTTGAAATTAAGCAGTTTCTTTTAGTCCCTATTAAAGTTCAATTAATACTCCTTTGTTTGCCAATGACACTGTTCCCATCATTGATTTGCCTGTTTAAGTCTTTGACTTCAAATCACTGTACTGATTCAACTGGAACCTGTTGCATGGCTTACAGCTGGGTAAGACCAAAAGAGTCCCAGTTCAATTTTGACACCCTGCGGCAACAAGCTTCTTATGATGCATCTTTCCTCCATTTAACCATCCATTCATCCCTCATCAGCCTGCTGAATGACAGCTTCCCCCTGGCTGTACCCCAGCCCCAGGTATTTATTATAGCAGCTGTCAGGGCCCATTATTAAAATACATGTAGACTGTCAGCGGCTGCTTAATGAGGTGCTGCAGATGGGGTGAGCTTAGGCACCTTGACCCCAACTCCTCAATGAAAGGAAGCCAGGACCATGGAAGGAGAGCTAGATATATTCTAGCATGTCTGGAGAAATCCTCAAGGGGATGTCCACTTCCAAATGTCAAGTTTAATTAAAAACTAGACATCTGACAAGGAAGGTTTGCAGATACAAGGGTTTAGTTTGACACTTCAACGCCATATTGGGCTCCTGATGGACAGCTAGGCAGGTTACTTTTCTTATCCTACTCACTATACAGACTGTGGAAATGACCCTCAATCCGAGGCTGTTTTTGTAGATTTGAACTACTTATGTAGTCATTGCTTGTGGCCATAATAAAGTCCATTTCTGTTTAAGTTTCATTAAATGTGAACCAAAACCATGACTAATTGAAATTTAAATGCAAAAGTCCTGTTGTAATTTTGCAATTTTATTTTTCATTTTAAGCAGCTCATTTCAGAATTTTTCTAATTTGGAATTATTATATTGGTAGGGAATATGCGGTATCAAATATGAAAATTAAGTAATTGATGAAAACAGTTTTAATTTGGGCATACATAATCCAAATACAAGTGGTCAAAAAGGCACCCCTACTTCCCTGAGTTATAACTTAAACACAGTGTTATGAGAAAACAGATGTGATTTTTGACTCAAATTGTGTCAATCAGGTTTAAAGAGTTCAAATCTGCAATAATGTGTACATTTGCTTGATTGCAGACTAACATGAACACACTTTGTGCCTTTTTTAACTTACTTTGCCGTCATTGTAGAGGTTAGGGTTAAAGCGCACACTGTGTCCGCCGGTGGTCTCCAGGTTGACCAGCGGAGGAGAGTTGGGATAGTCTTGGGGAAAGTAGACATCAAATTCAAAGCAGCCGTTAG
Organism: Epinephelus fuscoguttatus; assembly: GCF_011397635.1. Classification (NCBI taxonomy): domain Eukaryota; kingdom Metazoa; phylum Chordata; class Actinopteri; order Perciformes; family Serranidae; genus Epinephelus; species Epinephelus fuscoguttatus. The sequence continues at coordinate 36,401,639 of NC_064767.1, read as the reverse complement.
CATATGGGGTGTCGGCTGGGCCTGTGATGAGAACCTGTAAACACAAAGAGAGGAGAAGCTTTGATAAAAACAGACTGAGAAAGGGTTATTAATCACACACATACTGGAGGAGGGTTAATTAAAGAAAGGTGAACGCACTGATAACAGTAAATATGGATTAAACAAAGGGCACACGGCAAACTATCATGGTGAAATGATGCTGACTCTCTTTCAGGCTTTTCCACAGCCACACTGATGTAATTAACAACAAGGCTAAAGGGTGAAATTAGCAGAGAAAGAGTACAGGTCTATCTATAGCACTCATGGCATTTGTAGCAAAAGACAATTTATTTTCCTGAATAAGTGAGATTAGCTCATTAATCAAAGAAACACAAGCACTTAAAAACTGTTATAAGGACCCAAATATCAGGGTTGCATGAGAAATCGTTTCAATATTGACACTGTGATGTGCACATGCACAATAGTCACACTGCAGGTTGTGCCACGTCAAGGAAGGCGAATTAACTGTAACACATCACGGTACAACTTTTTTGCTGCTAGATACAAAAGGAAAAGCTGCAAGGTTATCATTTTCCATGACTAATGTTAGTGGTCAAGTCTTCCTCTTTAAAAACTAGACACACAAGCCAATGGTCTGCCGTCGGTCAATGTTGGGCCACTGGAGAACATCAGTCACCCTAGTTTTTGTGATGTGTCCTGCACCATTGGCCCTCGTCAGCCCCTGTTGGATTTTTTTTTTTTTTTTTTTTTTTAGCCCATTTAGCATGTCAGTGTCTGTGATAGCAGAGCCGGTCAGTGGATTAAATCACTCTGATTGGCAGTTCAGCTCAGCGTGTGAGAAGAGAAATGGAAGTGAAGAAAGTGAACAAAGAGCCTAAGTCAAGAGGGAACAAGACCAAAACAAACTTGTTACATTAAGTAAGATCGTCTTTCTTAAGCCGTTGAGCTCTTTAGCAGAAATGTTTCCTGATGGTTTGTGTAATCGTTTACTAGAGCACAGTAAATATTCTTTGTTCTTTCAACACTGGATTGTGTTGTTAATATACTAACTGGCTAAATCGCTTCAAGATAGTCTTCCTGTTTCCCCTTTTGAATGATGATTACAGACTACCACTGTCTGCTGTTGTGGAGAGTTATTTCCCCTCACTTAGGTGCAGAATGTACATGCTGGTTTGCCGTCGGCTGTAGTATCTGTGGTGTGTGGGACATGTGGACTAAAGCGAGATTTATACTTTTGCGTTGAATTGCCATACCTATGCCGTACCCTTGCCATAGCATGATGTGCACCTCCACAGAGGTGTAACTACACATTATGATGGGACAGACCTTCTGTTTATTTTTGTAAACTGAAAACCATTTCCCTCAGAAGAAACAAAGCTTTTATTTACCTTAATTTCAAAGATAAGAAAGAATAAATTGTAAAGATAATAAAGCACCCCCACAAGCATTTCAAGTCGTCTGTGTGACTTATGCTGGCTTCACATAAGTACAGAAAGTCCACTAATTTATGCAATGAAAAATGTCATAGGCTTATGCTATTAACATTAGCATATTGTATTTGTGGGGAAAATGTGTCTAGTATAAGATAATTGTTTTGCTGATCAACCTTGTGAGTTATAATGGAGCTGAATTTTGTAAAGTTACCTTTGTCAAATGCTACTGTTGTGCCTGGTTTTATATGAGTATAGGAAAACTCCACCAGCCGCTAGGTTAATTTATGCAACATAAAATGTCATAGGCTTGTGCTAATAACATTAGCATGTTTTATTTGTGAGTGAAATGTGTCTAGCAAAAGCATTTTGTCTGTGAACCTCATGAGTTACAATTTGTGAGCCGATTTGTGTAATTGTGTTGGATAGTGTCGCCAGTAAGCCACGTCTTGTGTGTGTTTTGGGTGTGTTAAGAATCAATCAAAATTAAAGCACTTCACAGAAACCCTATCAGTGACAACCATTTTTGAGGTGTAACTGCAAAGCGATGCAGACACACTGCAGCACAAGTTTAAATGCCTACAACGGTGGTGGCCAGTTGTGTAAGATAAGGCGTAGGTTCTGTATAGAGCCGACATACACCTATACATCTGCCTTATTGACCTGAATGCGTGAATAACCCTACAGTAGTCACACACCTGGAACAATCAATCAGAAATGAAGAAGTGTTTTAGATTACAGGAAAAAAACGCCTTCAAGAAATCTACATTAAGTCAAGTTGCCTGGCTGGAAGCTAAATACTACGAAAGAACATTTCAGGGATAAACTGCATGTGTTAGAGGGGCTTAAAAGGACAATTTTAGTGTGCATCGTGTTTTTCTTTTGGAGAAATGCAAACATCCTGACCCTTGCTTAAACTACCACAGTGGTCTTCTTGAGTAGGGCTGTCAGTGTCAGGGTTTGTAAAACTGGGATGACTCTGCAACTACATTTGCAATATTTTCCAGGGCCATCGAGCATCGTTCATGCATTAAGTTTATTTTGACATGAACATTCAGACCCAACACTTTTACTGCACTTCCAACCAAAGTCTGGTGTGGTGCATTTCAAAACTGGAGCCAACTCTGCCTCTGTGACAGGGCTGAACACATGCAACAATGCTGTTTTGGTACTGATGTAAGGATGCAGGGGTGAGGTACAGGGACGCACTGACCCCTCACAGATCATAAGATTTCCACCTCATCAGCCACTGTCCCTTTCTGCTGATGCTGCTCCTTAGGCCCTGCTGTTCTCGGGGGAAAAGTTAATTTTGGTGGTAGGTTTGTATGAACATGTTTGCATAGCAAAACGGTGCACTGCTGTGACAGGTTTTTTGGCTGTGGGCAAAGATCTTTCCTTTTATACCCCACTTTGTTATCACAGCTAGTCTAAAGTATATTATGGTTCTGCTTTGTGATAAAATTACCTTCTGTGCTTCATGGTCTTTGTTGATATTAAAAATGCATGATTTGGCAACTTTTGTCTACATTTTATGGCAAACCATAGAAAAGCTACCTTAAAATACTGTCATATATATATATATATATATATATATATATCTCCACTTTTCCTACATGTTAGTTACTTCCATTCTTTGTCGACCGAACACTGACTACAGAAATTATGCTATAAAAGAAAAAAGGAATGCAGTGATGTGTTCATCTGTTTCTATTTAGTGTCTGACTTTGTTTTTGGTATGCTGCTGCCTTGCTGTTATTTTGTTGAAACTGAGCTAAACAGATGAGGATTCTGACATTTAGCAAAGGAGACATTGCCATTACTCAAATTGTGGGGTGAGAGCCATTTATTAAATGTCACTGGGGGAATGAGTAAGAGCTGTCATGACAAGTTGTATGGTAGAAGCACCAGATGTAGCAACACTACACAAGACACAAGTGTTCCATCAGTCTTACTCACTTCTCAAAGCAGTGGTTTCTGTGAATCACAGGACACAAAACTGTACACACCAAACAAGTTGAAGTGATGCTTTACCTTCATGATGTCCAGTCTCTCCTCATCACAGCGGACAAAGACACTAGACGAGGATGACAGAGGCAAAGAGGTGGACAGCGTGACGGCCTCCTGGGCAAGGCGGCGGGATCGTGCTGCGCTGTTTGTGTCGCTGGCGTTCTTCACCTGAGACATGTAATGGTAGTTGACCTTGAACATCACTTTTCCATCCTCATCCTCCGAGACCATTTCAAAGGTGTCTGGAAAGAAAGGAGGGCAGAGGGAGAAAAGTGTCAAAAGAATATGCCCATTCTCAGCTTAACTAAAACAAAAACTATCATTACCACCTGTAAACACTCAAAATTAACATATTCATTTCTCAATTTGGCCATGTTTACTTTGATGCCAGATGTAACTGCAATTCAATTAAGGTGATAATGCCAAAAAGAAAGTTTGAATGAAATCAAATATTGAAAGGATGTTTTTGTGGTCAAGCACATACCTTTAAAGAAATCTCCTTCCTCCTTTTCTTTTTTGAATTTTAGTAGTATATAGAAGTCAAGCTTAAAGGTTTTTCAATGTGTTTCTTGGGGGAGAGTGCGATCACTCATTGGACATGTTCTGCAACAAACACTGTTGCTGTGTCTCAAATCGTGTACTTTTGTACTTACACTTAAACCAGTTAAAATACTAAATTACAAAGTTTCATGTTTCAAGTTTTCTCCCATGCGGTTCGGCATGACAGGGGCTGAATCGCAGCTGTCAGCTCAGCTCATTTCTCTGATAACTTAAGATCCAGACATCCAATGCCTTAAAAATCCTTCATCTGATTAAAACACAATAAAAACAACCTAAAAATGTATTATAAAAATATGGCTTACAACTGGATAAACAGTCAATTTATGAAAGCTTCTGGAAAAGCACCACACTGACGCATGAGCAAAGAGGATATGATGCCTCTGACAGGGGACAGCAACCAAATGACATGGTCTGATTGTGGTCTGACATTAGCCTGGCGTTGCCAGACCCAATTTGCAAAACGCAAATGAGTCTGGACACAGAGTGTACATTTCCTCTATTCCCGTGGGGCAGTATCAACAGCTGTCACTCAAAGTGCCCCTTCACGCAATTGGAAAGACGGAAAACCAATCAGAGTAAACGCAACGTGTGACGTAGGCTAGCACAACGCCACTGCAAACAGACCAGCAAGCAAGGGCTGTGATGATGTCTGGGAAAGAGTGTTGCTGTCTTTGCGGATTTCCTCCTCACTGTGGACTCCGAGTTGCATGGCTGTGATTCCCAGTTTGGTTGCTTCCCTGACCTGCTCCTCCATGAGAGCAACTAGCGGAGAAACAACAATAGCCACTGGATTTTCACTGAGGTCCCATCTTTTTCACGATCAACGGAGCCAATTGGTAAATTAAACTTTTACCAAACTCCTAGGAAGGACGGCAAATACATCCTTTTTTTCAATAAAAGCTTTCAGTGCAGCCGTTTGCTCTGCTTTTAAAGAAAATATACATTCCAATTCGTTCAACACATTTACCATCGCAGTTTCAAAATCAGTAGCCATGTTGGTTGTTTATGAAATGCATTCACTCCGCTCCTTGTCCCTCCTATTCTGATGATATGATTTCAAATAACCCGCCCCAAAGTAATAAACGGTTGTGATTGGCCGGTAAGCGAGATTAGGATGGTTTCACCAGGCTCGTCTGACATGACAGATCTCTTTAGTTTTTAATATCATTGGAAATATTTAGGATAATGTCAATATATAACTTAACAAAATATACAGCATGACATTGGTCTAGTTGTTTTCAGACATGCAAAAATGTTACAAGTTACATCCTTAAAGCAAAGAAAAGCTTTTAACTTCCAGTCCAACTGGTCTCTATTATTGCCAGTAAATTTAATTTTCATTAGCTTTTAGCCACAGAAAAAAATTAACATTTTTAAGCTGAATGCAAAACTTGTTGCAGCAGGAGACTAGTCAAACCATGAATAAAACAGTCAAAAATTGAGGAACCAGCTCATCAGTTCAACACTCATATCCCTTGTCACGGAAACGCAATGATACAATCAAAAGTTTTGTTATAGTAAGTTTAGTCCAGCCCTCACACTGTATTGAGCTTTCTATTTCTATTCTGCCCGCACACTGAAACAACAGTGTTTACAGTCACTTGCAATTACTTCAGACATCAAGCTGCTTGCTAAATCAATTGCAGAACTGGTGTAATAAGTCATGACATGGCTGAATGGACAGTAATGGACAAGACAAAAGGAATGAGCAGGATGGGAACGTAGCCTGAGTCTGCCTCCCTTTCAGAGTTCTGGTATGAAGACATTATGTATGAGATCAGACAGGAGACGAGGACAGAGGTGTGTGTGTGTGTGTGTGTGTGTGTGTGTGTGTGTGTGTGTGTGTGTGTGTCTATCTGGGGAAAGAAGGATGTCTATAAGGGCATGGTGGTTTTTGGTGTAGTTTTTGCTGACATGTGTGCTCAAAGTAAAACTAACAGGCATTAGGTGCTCCTGTCTGCAATGTGCTAAGAAAAAAAAAAAAAAAAGTATATATATATATCCCGAAGCAAACATTAAAAACTCACCAAACTGCAGCTTCTTCATGGCAGCTACGTATTTTTCCTCTAGAGATCGGAGGATGGACAGAGGCTTGGGTCGACTTGACACCTTCCTTGAAGACTCAACCAGCTTCCTCTCTGGTGAGGAGGTGGGGGTTTGGGGTGGAAACAAAAGAAGACAAAAGTGAGAAAACAGGAAAGAGGCATTCAGAGAGTAACTGTGGCAGAGAGGCATCAGCTTCAGAACGTTTTCCAGCTTGTCACAGAGCGATTTATTAGAAAAGTCACCTTAGCAAATCTTTGCAATAATCTTTGTCAAACACACCCAGATACAGGCCTGCACACAAAGAAGCACTGCAGACAGGTGGAAACAACTGTGACTCAACAGTCTTAGGTTGATCTACAGGACACTCTCAGAACACAGAAACATCGCTAATAGGCCAAACGATTCAACGAGCACAGGTAGACAGATCATCAGGCGGGCTGACAAACTAACTCTTGCCGAATTTATTTAAAAGCAAAAACTAAGATATTCAATGCCAAACTATGCATTGTAAACATACTTAATTTTGACCTACTATTCATTCCGTAGCTATGCTGTACAGTTTTTTGTGCCATGAGAAGTTATGACCAACTGTCTGGATATGCTTACTTTTGGTTTTACTTATACTTGATATCACTGAGCGCCAACATGGTCAGTTTTTCAGGGAAGTACATTTTGTTTTAGTAGTTTTAAGCCTTTTTTTTTTGCTAGCGAAAAATAGCATTATCACAGTTAACCATAGCTGTAAATGAAAAGTGCTAACCAAACTAGCAGCTAGTGTTAGGGTTAGCTCCACCTTCTTGCCCAAATATGGTAAATTCTGGCTCCAAAAAAAAATCAAAGATGCCAAAAGGCCAGACTTGTGGTTTCAAAATAGGAGCCCACAAACCAATGTGTGACATCACAGTGGCTGCAACCATTATTTTATGCAGTCTGCAGACGTCATCCATTGGCTTGTGGACTCACGTTTGGAAGCCTCAAGTTCTGCATTGCAGTCATCGCTATTTTGGATTTTTGGAGCAAGTCACCAAATTAAGACAAGAGGGGGGAGCTGACTCATAGACTGCAGTGAGGCTTCACAGATAGCCTGCCACTCCAAGTGGCGATGAACTTAATTATGCCTCATATTAAGCCTTAAAAAAAATGAAACAGGTGAGTTATATAAAAATTCACCCTGTACAGGAGTCATGAATGTGGAAAATAGGTGTAGAGACCATTTTTTGTACCAGGCTGTTAACATGTTTATTTCTGCTATAAAGTTGGGCATTTTAACATGGGGTCTGCTGCGATTGATTGGTTCTTGGAGCAAGCCTCAAGTGGCCATTAGAGGAACAACAGTTTTTGGCACTTCAGTGTTGGCTTCATATTTTAGCCCCGGAGGGTGCTGCTTAGTTTTACCTAAAAGTTAAGAGGTATATATAATCTGGCTTAAAAAATGTCCCGACAACCTGTCTGCTTTCTAGTGTTTCCTGCCATGTTGTACTTCATTGTAGCAATATTGGTGTGTTCCCAAATATCTATCTTTAATTACTTTGGTGAATATGATGTTATCATAAAGAATCATAAAGAAAAAGCAAAGAAAATACAGAAACTTTTAGACAGCAAGCTGTTCCCGCTGCCACCCATCATTATCTCTGTTCTGTGTCCCAAGTGGGCAGCGGAAGGGCTTAACTCCACCACTGCAGCCATCATGTGTATCTGACGATAACAACCTGCACCATATGATACAGGCTGCAGCTACCCATCTACTGTAATCTCATCAGGTGCACTCAATGCATTAACATTTGTATAAGGGTATTAAGGTTCTCTGTTCATATAGAACTATTATCATTTGAGTAAATACTCTTCAAGCTTTCAACCACATTTTGCAGTCTTCATCAGTGGGTTGAGTTTGCTTGTTTATTAAGACTGTGTGCCAAAAGTTCTTGAAAATCTATTAAATGAACCTGTAACTAGGATCATTTTGGCATACTACTATTTCTAAGCTAAAGAGTGAACCTGTACATATTTCCATAAAAGCCCATTTAAAGAACAGTACTACTACCCAACCCTGGAAGCACACAAGATGTTCGTAGGAAGATCGCTTATTTCGCTTGTTCAGTTAGAACAGGCACATTGATGTTTCTACTATTGCCTCATCATGGCATCTCTGAGAAATACTTCTTAAAGACTGTGTACTAATTAAATGATTATACATCTGTCAGGGCCCTCGTGCTAAACACTGCACAACTCGGTGTGATTCTGGAGGGCTTAATTGTATGGATTTCTTTATGTGAAGTGACATGATATATCTTTATCCATTCCCCCACAAGCACACTTCCACCACATCTAATGGCATTCCCTTACCTAAGTGATCAGTGAGATAACTGTTTATGTGGACAGAACATAAAATTTCTCTGAAGGGAGCTGGAAGAAATGGGCGGGTGGGGAGTAATTAGTACTGTGTAGCAACACGATAATGGGGGAAGAGTGATGTTTCATCATGCGGCGGACATTTTATTGATGGCCCTGCTTTATTGATGTGACTAATGGTTAGCGACAAGAATCTCCATTCTCTCTTTATTTCTACATATCTAAAACAATTTAAAGGTCCAGTTTGTAGGATTTAGGGGGATATATTGGCGGAAATCAAATATAAAAAAATAAACATTTTCTATCTCTATTTCTATTTATTTACATGGGGAGTGGGTTCTCATCTACGGGATCACCGTGTTGCACCACCATGTTTCTACAGTAGCTCAGAATAGACAAACCAAACACTGGCTCTGGGTAGGGCCATTTGTATTTTTGCTTCAACCACTGTAGTTATCAGCCCCTCAGCAGCGAGAGCATCAGACAGAAAAACACAGACTTTTTTTAACCTGAAACTACTCAATTCAGTATTTTTACTGGTTTATATCAGTGGGTCTGTTTGTTTTGGAGAGGGAGACCTCTGTGGATAATTTTGATCCCAGTAAACACCTCCTGAACATCTGATTCTTAAGTTATCCGAGAAAAAGGTGAGCACAGATTAGCAGGTGCTGGGCTAATGGTCCATCTCTGACATGCCAAACAGCTTCGGAAAAACACTGACTTGTAATGTGAAACTGCTTCATTCATTGTTTTTACTGGTTTTACCGACCGCGTCAGTTTGTTTTGGAGAGGGAAAGACCTCTGCGGATAATTCAGAAAGAAAAAGAAAATAGGTGAGTACACATTTGCAAGTGCTGGGCAAGTGGGCCCTGTGATGTCCTGTGGGAGAAACACTGATTTGTAACGTGAAATTGCTTTATTCAGTGTTTTAACTGCTTTAAATCACCTGGTCTGTTTGTTTTGGTGAGAAAGAGATCTATGTGGATAATTCAGCTCCTGATGAAAACCTCCTGAACAATAAACACTGCACTTGCTGAAATAATTCAGATCAAAAAGTGAGTTCAAATCCCAAATTCAAAATACATTTTACATGAAACTGGGTTTGTGTTTGACATGAGCACCAATGTACAGATGTAGATATGTATTGCTGTGGCCCAACTGTTTTCAGGCTGCGATTTAAACCCAACAGTGCAGAGAATGTGAAGTCAGCTGCCAAAGTGCTTCACAATAAAGCCACATGTGTGTTGTATACATACCCTGGTTGGCCTGCCGTAGGCTGGTGGTAGCAGCGTAGACTATCTCAGCTGTCCTCTGGATGTCAGGCACCAACAGAGTCAAACCCTCTGGCTCTGGATCTGAACTATCTGTCTTCACCACACCTTTACTCTTATCTTTCTTTGACCTGAAACACATACAAATAGATATTCAGCCATAATGTAATATTGGGTGGTGTCTGATAACTCAGATTTCAGAGATCCATTTTTGTGAGAATTATTTGAAAGGTAAATTATTAATTATTCATTCATTCATTATCCATAACTGCTTATCCTGTTCAGGGTCGCAGGGGTGCTGGCGCCTATCCCAGCTGACATTGGGCGAGAGGCAGGGTACACCCTGGACAGGTCGCTAGACTATCACAGGGCTGACTCATAGAGACAGACAACCATTCACACTGACATTCACACCTATGGGCAATTTAAAGTCACCAATGAACCCTACGCGCATGTCTTTGGACTGTGGGAGGAAGCCGGAGAACCTGGAGAAAACCTACACTAACACGGGGAGAACATGCAAACTTGACACCAGTCAGCAGAAATTCTTTTGTTTTCAGGAGAAATTTTGGGATTCTTTGGCAATTACTGTACATTACAAATTAATGTGGTAAAATGCTAATTTAATATTCACTTTTAAACTCACCAGGGTGAGAGTAAAAGTGGTTACAGGTCTACTGAAACAAAAAAACATAATTTCTCTTTGGCTTTGCCATGTGAACAGTTGCTCCTCTGGGCCAACATCACAGAACTCACTGTCACAGATGTCAAAGGCAGGAGAAGGCAATATACATATATATACATATACATATACATATACATATATATATATATATATATATATATACATACATATATACATATATACACATATATATATATATATATATATATATATATATATATATATATATACACACACACACACACACACACACACATATGTATATATATATATATATATATATATATATATATATTTATTTCCAACAAATGACATGGGAGATTCTTCTTCTCTCTCTCTCTCTCTCTCTCTCTCTCTCTCTCTTTCTCCGTGTCATATGGATTACTGTTAATTTATCATGTTGATCTGTTCTGTACGACATCTATTGCACGTCTGTCCATCCTGGAAGAGGGATCCCTCCTCAGCTGCTCTTCCTGAGGTTTCTACCGTTTTTTTTTCCCCCGTTAAAGGGGTTTTTTTGGGGAGTTTTTCCTTATCCGCTGTGAGGGTCTTAAGGACAGAGGGATGTCGTATGCTGTAAAGCCCTGTGAGGCAAATTGTGATTTGTGATATTGGGCTTTATAAATAAAATTGATTGATTGATTGATTCTCAAGCCATCATACATGCCTGTCTGTTGGGGAGGGCTATAAACCATGTGTCTGATCTCAACATAATGTCTTTGGGTAAAAACCATAACAAAGTAGTACAAGGGAACTTACTGGGAAGTAGCAGTTTAATCTGGGAGCCATTCTCTTAAAACATTTGTAAAGTGAACACTTTTTCCAGCCTGTATTTGGACCAAGAAACCGTTCCAGTGTTCAGCATATGCAGAGCAAAGTCTGTGTTCTGACAAGACAATTTCTGTCTCAGTGTCCTGCTGTCAATATTTGCTGATTATTGTATTGTTAGCAAGAAAACAGGAGATAAAATGTGTCATTGATTTATATGCACAAAAGACAACTTGATTTCCACTACTACAACTATTATTTATTTGGTAAGTCTCTTTTCAGTGTACTTTTACTTTGCTAGCCCTTAAAGGGTGCAGTCTGTGATTCTAATCAGTACACCTTTTGACAAATTTAGTGAATTTCTCCTGACGGTCTGCTAGCTGTCCAATCTGTGTGTGCACTGAAAAAAATTAAAATAAAAACCTGTGCTTATACACAGCCCAGCTCTGTAAATGGGAAACAAATGGACCAAACCACACAACATTATGCCAGCTATTTCTGAAAATGCTATCAGATACATTCATAATCAGGCACCTTGGCATGTATGCATGCATAATGTATGTAAACCTGAGCACAGCATCCTGTCAATAAGCTTACAAGAGCTGTGGGTGAGGGAGATGAGTTCACTCATGTGGAGATAGTGTGGCCACATCTCTTAGGTTAGGTGCTGTATCAATGTGCATTAGGTACAGCAGTTTATGCAGAGCAAAGGCAATGTTATTTTTTCCCCAGAATAGAGGATTTTTAGAGTGAGAATAAAAGCCTTTTCCTGTTGTAATAAAACACACAACACATTTGTGGACTTTGCCTGACAACCTCCAAAAGCATTTTAGTGACTGCATCTCAACGCGTCCTCGGTGTCTCTTGGGGTATATTCACATCACCCAGGGTCAATTTTAATGCCAAGTGTTAACAGGGCTATAGATGTAAAGATCTCCAGATCATCACTATTGCAGAGAGGAGGAGAGTGAATGAAACTAGAGTGTGTTTTGCTGGACTGTTGGGGTTATGGTTGGATCAAGGCATTAAATTAGACCTCACTCTTTATGCATAAAGCCTGTCTTTGTCCAAAGGGTAAGATAATTATAGGCATGTGTAACATTTGGTTTTTATATTTTAAGTGTTAAACCCGAGGAAAAAAACTATTCCACTAATCATCTTTTTTTTTTGACCATCTCACCTGAGGCGATTGGTGTATGTGTCTACACATGTCTTCATCTTGGCCAGCAGCATCCCTACAGAGGTCTGTCCCTCAGAGTGTTCTTCATCCTCCTCCTCTTCGTCCTGTCCCAGGTCTCCAGAGAGAGGCAGCAGCAGAGGAACTAGGGCTGTGCAGGTGGATATGGCCCTCAGCAGCTCCAGTAGCGCCCGATAGAGGGGCACATGACGTGCCATATCCAGAACTGCAGAGAGACAAGAAGGATGCAACTTGTTAAGATGCCACCACATAGTGCTTTTAATGGTCAGTTGGTAACATTATTGGAAGTCCCAGGGTCTGGAAACTGTCTGAAAACCATCACAACAAGATCTTGATCCAGGGTTAAGTGAGAGTGTGTTTTATCACTGTCAACAGCAGCAACACAACCAAACGCACTCTATACGCTGTATTTACAAATCATTCAATTTCTAAGCTCAATGGAAAAGATTACAAAAGTGTTTTTCTTGTGGCCTGAAGTGACTGCTTGTGGTGCTCAGAGAAACATGGTAGGGCTTGATGCTAAATTTTTTCCCAAGGAGCGCATGTGCTCCTAAGTTGAAAAAGTAAGGAGTGCACAAAGAACTTTAGGGGCAAAATGTAAATTGATCAAATAATGTGTTTTCCGTAATGATGCAAATAGACATTTACAAGCAAAATTATTTAATGAATTTGTATACAAAATGTACAGAAAGGTAAAATCATCAAGTTTTGAAAAAGTATTGCAATTTAAATTTGTCTATGTTATTATCTTATATATATTATCTTTGCAATATGATTATCTTATACAATGTTATTACTATCCTAAAACATTCTCCAGGTCCTCTGAAACTCTGCAGGACTTATTTCCACCCTGCCCAGCAGCGGTACTGTGGCAAACGGTCCCTAACTGCGGGGAGAACGGAGCAGGCTTCCCCGGAGGTCCGCCGCTTTTCCCGGTCCCTCTTCTCCACCACACGTTGACTTATTCCCACCCAGCCGACAGCCTGGCCCCACCCCCCACGGTACAATACCAGTGAAAGTATCACGGTATCATGATACCACAGCAAGAATGAGGCAGATGTGCCTTTTGTCATTTATAAAAAGATAAATCACTGATATTTCAATGGAATAAATTACTTACTGACTTATTCATACTTCAAAAACAGCATCAATAAGTGATTAACATAGGAGGGATCAGAATAAAATCAAAAAATAAAATAAAAATAAACCAGGCACCGTCCTCCCCTGACAAGTAAAGAACAGTCCCTAAAGTGCTGTGGGGTTTGTGGACCGTTACCTGACACAAAGAGAGAAATGTGAACGGCTCGTTTCTTCTCTGACACGTCACATACTTGTGTGCCGCCACAGCTCGGTTGTCCAGGTACTTCTGGGCAACCAACGAAAGAGGAAATTACTGGACCTGGAGTCGGACTTCTCTGTCACCGGTAAGCCATTATCTTGCGCCACAGAGCACTATGAGCCTCTGCCGTATTCCTGTCTGTGACCCCCGTTCAACCCACAACTGCCAGGATTCACCTTTCCTTTCTGCTGCTGGTTGAAACGTGATAATAGGGGTGCCCCAGCGCCCACTCCACTAACTTGATGTGGAAATGAGCGGTAGTCTAGAAAACTGGCGAGTTTTAGGGGGTTTTTTGGAGGGTGCTCGTGCGCCATCACATAGATTGCGCCCTGGGCGGTCGCCCACATTGCCCATAGCAAAAACCGTCCCTGCTTATATTAATTGTGCCAACAGTGGCTTGGAAAACCGCCCATAACCGTGTCACACAGGGAAGAGGGAAGGTGGCTGGAGTTCCTCCAACATTAGCGGTTAGATTATCATATTATTTTATTGACAAAAATATAGGCTGCTTCGGCTGTTTTTTTAAGCGCACATGTGCCCCTAAATATTTTTTTATAGTTCGCACACACCTATTTTTAGTCGCAAATGCGAGTGAAACGCTTGCACTCTCAAGCCCCGCATGGGGGAAGAAAACTCCAGATTGCTCCGAGATAACTTTAATTGCGTAGAGATAAAGTGTCATTGAAACATGACAGACAGACAGACAGACAGACAGACAGATAGATAGATAGCACTTTGAGGTGGAAACATTGGACAAGGGGATATTGAAAATGACCATATTTCCAGCAAGGGATTCTTCTGTCATAGGTACATGTTCAGTAAAAATCTCATTAAAGGTAGCAGAGGTTGAGCAACTGGCCATTGCATCTGCATGCACTGCCATCTGCCTCTGCCATCAACCCTCAAGGGCTTTTGCAGATAATTCCCCCTAATAAATAGATTAATTAATCAGACCAAAAAAAAGTTTGGGGGTGTCCTTTTTTTTCTGGAAAGTTATAAGAAGTGAAAGAATAAAGCAACACAAACAATGGCAAAATGTCCTGATCAGGAGACAAGGAGATGAAGATGGGACTTTATGGAAGGCAAAAATTAAGATTGGGACTAGGTATGTCCTGTGTATGTGGCTGTGACAGTCAATGGTCTACCTCAGTCGTTTCTAAATTTACAAACCAAACCTGACACAGCTCCTACTTCTCGCCCACAACTGAGGCTTGAAATAACAGGACATAGATGGCCCTGCAGCCTGAGTCAGTCAGAGCCGTATGCTAAATAAAGGGTCATGCTTGGCAGCAAACAATTTGGTCAAATCATAATAGCAACCAGAATTACTGCCTTGCGTTTGTATGCCTCCGCCAACCAGTCAAGTTACAGTTTACATCCATGTCTGTCCTGACTTGTATGAAATACATAGCAAAGACTTTGTAGGAATTTAACAAAAAGGTATTGAGTGTTTTTTTTTGTTTGTTTGTTTTTTGGCAAAATATGGATGCTACATACACATTTTCAACCCGGCAGCACAGTTTAAAGGTGGACACCCAAGTGTAGCCAGTTCAGTATCTGCCCACACACACATGCAAACAGAGAGAGATATCCATGATGGAAAAATGGCCCCAAATGTGACGGAGACAACAGCTGAGAGCAGAAGTGCTTGTCGACCGGCGTGGAGAAATGTGCGTCCGATGAGAATGGGCTTGCGCGAGAATTTCGGTGTGCTGCGCTTCGCAGCACTTCGTTGGCAGTGTGGCCCTGGCGTAAGAGGTAGGCTTGCATTATTGAGTGATCACAAAATTGGAAGGCAGAATTCACAAATGATCTCAAATGGTTTTCATCACCACAAGAAGAACCAATTCTGATGAAGGACTAAACCCCTAACCCCTAGAAGAAAGTCAGACACCAAAGTAGTGTTTTCACAATACTCAATCCTCAGTTTAGTGCCAAAGCACAACTTTAGTGTAATGGACTTCTCTCAGTTTGTCCTGACAGAGTTTTTTTTGTTTTTGCTTTTACAGTCACTCATGGAGGTAAACTGGAGCAGCAGGCATCTACCTCTAAAGCTCCAACCTGCAATCACTGCCAAATCAGAAAAGCTGACCCTGTGGAACTGACCACAAATATGTGATGTTGGGGTGAGAAGGTGCTCTACATTTATTGCAGTCTGCAGCTTCAGTAACTCCCAATTTGAGTTTAACAGAATTGGAATTATTTTGCTGTGCAAAATGCAGCAGGGAGAAGTCATAAAAACATTTCCATTCGCTGTTCTGAACATCAGGTAATATCATACACCTTGCAGCAGCAACTGTGAGGTTGTTTGAATGCAAAGGGAGAACTAGGTAGTCAGTATGAGCAATGTTTTCTACACTGCATTAGCAGATAAAAAACAAAGCAAAAAAAACAACAACATACAAACAAACAAACAAAAAAAACAACAACACGGCAACAGAAAGTCAAACTTTGACCAAAAACAAAAAACAAACAAAAAAAAAAACAGGGAAAGTGTGGTGGCCACACTGGTTGTCAGGTGAGAAAGTGGAAAAAACAAATGTCATAGATTAGCACTTGGACCGAGGATGACAGCACAATTTTGGTGAAAAAAACAATGAATTGTAAGTAAGAAAAGGTATGCTTTCAGGAATATGTAAAGTAAGAACAAAACAAAACACCTAAATAATAAATGGAATTTGTGCTGTGTAATAAACTCACATCCTTGGAGTAATCTTTGTAAAGCCTGATGATATCAAGTTACTATAAGGCTAGTCACTGGATGTAGACTGGGGCTATAAGCCTGCCACTGGCCGACTATGTAGGGCAGGATTTTCCCTGCCTTCTATCTACATGCTACCGTTTTCAAAATCCCCGTCACTGAAGGAAACAACAACCTCTGTTGTTAATGTTAATGTTAAACGTTAATCCATTTTCTGAAATGGCCAGTTGGAGCTGATTTGCTTCATTTTTTCTCTGGCAGCCATATAAGGCCAGTGTCACTGACACTACCAATGTTTCGATCAGTTCCACTTCACAAGAAGTTCTGTGATATCGTCGTATCAATGATTTGAAAGAGCCACCTATAGCTAGCAAATCATCTGTACTTTTAGTGGATCCAGTGAGTTCCTTCACAGCCTAAGCGTAGTCAGGCTCGGCCTCTAGGGCACCAGTTATGAAATTGTGTTCAACTTTTTTTATTCACTAAAAGTTGAATCACATAATTAGCCATTAAAAAAACAGTGCACGCCTACCTATGTGCAAATGTTCAGTCAAAAAAGTTCCCCCTGACACTATTTTGCAAGAGCACCATCACTGCATTCTGTGCTTAACACTGCTCAAGATGACTGTAATTGGTTTACGGAAATATTAAGACACCAGATCATTTTTCCCCCAAAAGCACAATGTGTGCTTGCAGACCTTTCTTTAGCTCTGACGCAGTGCTGTGGAGATTGTGATAGGCAATGCAAGACTACTATGAGACAGAGAAAGGCCTGTAGAAACGAGTGTTAGACAAAGGTTTGCTTGTGTCAATGCTAAAACAAAATGAGAAAAACAGTTTGCCAAATGTAATTCAAAGACTCTGTGATGGGTTAATTTTCAGCCAGTGTTTGTCAGTTGGCATCACACAGTACTTGAACAGAAGCCAATCAAATTCAAGGGTCTGTTGAGACAGTGAAGTAGGCATCAACAGGCTGACCATGTAAACCGTATCATTTTCTGAGAGGGGCTGTCTGGTGTGTGTGCAAAGGTACTTGTGCATCCGTGTGCTTGCCTTGAAGTGTCAGCCTCTAAATAAACAGCTCTTGTTTGTGGCTCCCAGACTGTTTTACATTTATATTGAAATTCCCAGCTCCCCACTGTCCTTATCCCAGTATCTGCACAACACTGACCTCCCAGGGCTTTAATCTGCTCTCAGATCCTTTAACCAGTGTCTCTGGATGACACCTTGCATGGAATCCCAATCCCTTTTAGTTACATCTATGTAATTACTCTGAGCATTTGTGGGCAACTCATCAGAATTCCTCCTCTTGCTCTGTGTCAATGTCAGACTGTTTATTCCAACTGTGGGTAGTAAATACCAAGGAGACTCTAATGAAAGACTGAAACAGAATAAAAAAGGAAAGGGCAACACATCAAAAAACACATTTTAGATACACACCTTTTTAACAAATGGGCTATAAACAAAGCTAGATTAAAAAGGACACTCGTGAGTGCCAGGGACAATAGAATGCTCTTTGGTCCCCTGACCATCACAGAGCCCTTATTCTTCTCTTCTTGTATTTTTCCAATTTTCCTATTTTTCAGACACTGGAAAACATTTGCTGTTGCAAAATGTAAAGGACAGCACAATTTTATGATAAAAATTGTTTAATGTATAAATAAACCAATGGATTTGCTCTTTAAATGTAATCTGAGTTTTTCCTGAAGCCCTCCTCCACTCTTAAATGTGTTTTTCTTCTGTTTGTTTTCTAAAATGTCTGACCTTGTCTATATTGACTTGTATCAGAGCAAAGTTTGTTGCTAGAGAGATGCTTTCACATTCCTCTCCTGAAGGAGGCGATGTCTGTGTATTTCCCTAAAATCTGAGATTCAAACGCACCATGGGCAAGCTAGGTTAAATATATCAGCAATACGTAAGCTATCTTCCGTACTATGGGAAACACCTATCAATGGGGAACACCAGCAAAAAAGCCTGAAACTGTCAGCGCAGAGAGTTAGCATTAGCATAGTGACCAAAAAAAGCAGACCCTTGAGCTTCCTCCCACTATCTACCAAAGCCCCATTGTAGCAGCTTGTATGTTTCACAATTGCCTGACACAGTGTGTCTGCCACTGCCAGTTAGCCTACAAGCTGACAAGCAACATAAACAAATAAAAAACACTAACTACACTTACCATTCTAATGCTTCTGCTCGTCACCAACTTTGGAGCACTACAGACTGAGTCTGACTGAGGAAGAAAGAACAGATTGTTTCTGGCCCCTTTTCTAAGTTTATTTATTTATTTATTTATTTTATGTGGGGAAAACCATGGTAAACAAATATTAATCACAGCACATAACGTGTCACCTCAAAATTGTTGTTCACCAGTCACATTTGCCTGCATGTTAGTTTTTTAACCAGTTTTGAGCAATTACATTTAGGAAACTCCATTGCCCATTGGAAGCCTGACATAAAGAGGAAAGAGTATAGAGGAAAAAAAACAGAGCTTGTTCTCATCTTAGCTACAGACAAGCAGTGGTCCAAAGAGGCTGGACATCCATCACAGCTATGACCATCTTGGTAGTGCTGACCTGCAGTCATGGCAGTGCTACGTACAGCAAGCCTCCACTTTCTGTGATTTAGGGTCTTCGGGGGGCCTTACAGGGATGGGCGCTGCGAGTACCCGTCTTGGATGCTCAGGCTGATTAATAGTTAATGGGGGCCCTTAGACCTGAATGGGGGTGAGTGCCGATGAGTTAGCGTGGCATATGTAAGGCCTGTTTGAAATAAAGGCATTACTGTTGGATTTTAATGTCTCCCTGGTCACATCTGTAGCGTCACCTAGTGTCGAATCACTTACCGCACCAAAGTACTGTGTCAGGAAGTTGCATTTGAAATCAGGTTGTGAATCATCTATAAATACACACCAGGCAGAATCTAAAATCAAGCTTTGGATATAGATTTTAAAATGTCATCTACAAATCCACACACACATTAGTCCCTGATGGATCAAAATAACACATCAAAGAATCGGAAACAACATCAGCTCCCAGCTGGCTCAAACAATAGTACACTAACATGGTCAAAAGTGCTTGTTAGGGTGCTGGAACTGAAGTAATCTAACATTTTTCCTAATTATTTTTATTGCTTGATATAGCACATATTGAATTACAGTACCAACATCATCAGTTGAGACCCAAAATTCATTCCCACTGAAACATAAGTAAAATATAACTCAGTCAGTCATTATTAAGAAGTTTGTGGTATACTGTCAGTGGAAAATGATGTGAACACATTTATTGAGCATCAACTTCAATGTTTTACACATACTTGATTTGCATAAATAACATGGCTAACATTATCGGTCATTAGCAGGTGTCCAGCATAACCCCTGAAAACAGGAGAGCTTAATTTGGTGAATAAAGCAGGCTCAACTGGAAAAGAGTTGCTTGAGGTATTTTAATTTTAATAGCTTAGCAAGTGGTGACATCTTCCAATATTTCTGTTCAATGCATTATAAATATTTTTAAAAGCAAACCTAGCAGTAAGGCTTTTGTTGGCAGACCCATTAGTTACTTTTGCCGCCTGTTGTGATATGGTACAGTTATTAATGCTTTATGTAAAATCCTTGTGCCTCTGATTATTTTTTTGTTGACAGTCATATGCATCATACGCTGGATCAAAAACCCATTAGCTACAGAGAGAATGAATTATGGAGAAAGTAATATTACATATTTTATGCATATGAAACATTTTAATCATCACAGCACAGATAAATAAAATATTTCATTATATTGTGGTATCAATGCTAGACATCCTGGTGGCTCAGCAACATGAAGTCATGCACCAACAACACTGACAGTTTTTAATCTGGTCAATGTTTTTTTTTTCAAATTTATGTTATGTCTCTCTTAACTGTGTGTCTAATAAAAAATGTGTGTGCGTTGTAGAGATTAAGGCCGGGCAATATGTCGCTATTTTGGTTATATCATTATTTTTTAAACCAGATATGGAATGCGACGCCATCGTTTACATCGATATGGTCCATTGCTGCACGCTGTCTCGCCAGCTTCTCCGCTCCGCAGTTGCCGTCTCTCTCTCTCTCGCTCTCTCTCACTCACTCTTCATAACACACACAGGCACATTCTGCCCCACCTCTCCCTGTCCCTCTTTCTGAGCCGCCCACCCTCTCCCCCTTGTCACTATCATCAAAAGGGGTAGGTTGATTTCATCCATGCTCACTCATCTCACAACTCGCTTTTCCACAAAGTATTCACTTCAACGGAAAAAAGTAATCCTCCGTTCATTCATCCTGAAAAATGGATGTAACTGAAAAACGGAACATTCACTTCACTGTCCACCTTTATTTTACTTTGCCGTGTCTGTGACCCGCAACTTTAGTTTCGGAAATGGTCGCTATCGCTAATGTGCACACTTGTATACATTTTATTTATTCAAATGTTATTGTATTTCCTTCAAACGTGATCCTTCTGAGCTGCCAGATCAAACTCTCTGGCTGGCCGCATATTGGAAATTGAAATCAGTGGGGCTGGCTGAAACTGAAAGCACTGTGACCACCGCCTTTTAAAACGGCCATTCATTTATCACGGAAAATATCGATATATATCCTATATCGAAATTCCAGGTAAAGATA
The DNA here is from genome assembly GCF_011397635.1 of Epinephelus fuscoguttatus. NCBI lineage: Eukaryota > Metazoa > Chordata > Actinopteri > Perciformes > Serranidae > Epinephelus > Epinephelus fuscoguttatus. The sequence goes on along the minus strand of NC_064767.1, from coordinate 36,380,648 downwards.
TCAAGATATTGGTTTTGTCCATATCGCCCACCCTTACCAGGGATGTCAGTGGTTAATTGTAGAGGGTTACTGTTTACACGTGAACAATATTTTTGACAGTTTAAGCACGGTCTATCGGTTAATTTTGTCAGTTTACGGCACTGTACAACACCCAGATCTGGTGGGACCGAAGGTTGGCCAACATGTTTCCACAGCAACGTGTTCCACTACCGGGACAGGTGGCTCCCACCTGACCCAGGCAAAGGAAAGACTGGAAACCACAGGGTGGGCAGTTGGAACTATATTTCTGTACGTTAGTGTGGCAAACAGGCTGTCTGTCAGCAAAGCTAACATAAAATAAAATAAAATAAAATGCAACTTGCAATACAGCGTTAAACCAGTGAGGCAATGGAGCACCAGACTAAAGGAAAAGGCCTCTTGTATCTCGCATCATTTTGCTTTTTTTTTCTTCTTCTTTTTTTCCCCTTAAGAATTAAGCGGTTACTTATTATTTACTGGGTGTTGGTCTATCAAGATTAACTAAAACTGACATCCTTAGTGTGTTGTTCATATCCTTTTAAGCTTCATTGCTCCCCTTCACAACGGTGACCACATCTTGTCTTCAATACTGCATAGCCAAATAGTTCAAACCTGGAAAAAGCACTGATTATCAACCACAGAAAATCCTGCTCTGCCATTGTATGCCAAACAAAGACAATCTTATTAACACCCTATTGTCAACTCACAAATCCTGTCTTACTTTTCATCCAATTTAATCTATTTACTCTGCCTCTACTGTCCCGCAGTACCTTGTGAAATGCAAAGATTCCTGTAATTACAGCTGACAGATTGATGTTTGGTATTTTACTGGGGTGTAAAAGGGGAACTTGTTTAGAAAAGGACACCCCTGTGCTGTTCATTACTGAAGGTAGTGTCACATCAGGGCTAAGAAGGGAGGAAACTTGTGAAAACAAGCTTGTCATGTAAAAACAAGTATTTATATCCATATTTGAGAGACAATCACAGCCAATTTTAGATAGCAGAGCGTCAGTTAATGGGGGCCAGGATCCCTCCCTGCTGCCAAAAATGTTCCAGAGATTCTTTCAATTTAATGGCTACAACGTAAAATACCTCTGCTCGAATAAAGCTTTTCTTCCTCCAAGTGGAACAACACTAATCATTTTGGAGCAGCTCATAATTCAGCTCCTGGGACCATGGTCCATTTGTAATGAGGCAAGCTGAGATGCATAGAAGCTTGCTAGTGTATGAGCTCACTTCATAATTGCCCATAATAGGCGGGTGCTGCAATTGTGTGTGGGTGTGTTCATATGAGTGAGGCACTAATCTGGCTACCATGCCACTCACCACTTAAAACCTGGTACTGCAGCCTCAGATTGTAAAACACACCCTGAAGAGGATAAACCCAAACAAAGCACCTGAGCTGCTGTTGATAGCTAGCATACAGCTAACATCTGTGCAGTTGGTACACTGGCTGTTTGAGACAAATAAGCACAATCCATCAGTCAAGTCTTTGCAAATGACGCCAAATAACTGGCTTGCTTTATGTCTGAACACGCTTTTAGTCTCGTTCAACTGTAAAATGTCACACTCACTACATAGAGTACCTTTAATTTTCAACAGCCAAATCAAAATTAACATTTTTTTTTCTTAATGCGAAGCACTGGCATCAGTATCAGTACAAGCAAATTCCGTATCTGCCAGGACCTAGTTTTTAGCAAACAAGCTCTGATAAACCCAGTGGACCCTGCTTGCCCTGCGGCAAACTAAAGATGAGGTGGTGAAGGAGGCATTGTATCTATTAGCTCTAAATGTTGGACTTAGAGTCATTAAGTGGCCAGGAACATGAGACTAAATGCATGCCAATGTTGTTCCATGCAGGGTTTCTGCACATTTTTATGGACAAAATGTCAAATCTATTCCATGACATCTCAAGGACCCATAA